>NC_048289.1:2721341-3021341 GCF_009762535.1 Notolabrus celidotus
AATGTTGTATCTTTGTCATGCTGTGGCCAAGCAACATGGAGATATCAGCCACAACCACAGGTGTTTCATACACTTCCGTACTCTGTTAGAGAGAGATAAGCTTGAAAATCAACAACGTTTCCTTTTGACATGTTAGAACCATGCTGTGATCATGCTGCGATTAAGGCTATGGTTCAATCAATCATCGATAATTCAGATATTTCCTTGTGACACTTTTTAAAAATGAAAGCTGTGATGAGATAAACTTGGCACAGTATAATTTGAAGTGAGCAGCAGTGACAGAAGTTGCATGATTTCAGCCTCGTACCTGGTATGGCCAGCTTGAAGAGGTAAATGTTGTGAAGCTCAGGAGGTAGTTGAGACATCCAGTCACTGTAGCTTGTGATTTCTCTTCTCTCTCCTCCTTTATTGAACACTGCCATTTCCAATTCTACATAAATCAAGGTCAGTCTTTGTAATCCTACCAGTTTGTGGATAATGGTTTAGAGGTTATGATCCATCAGACAGTTTAGATAAACACCACTCACCCTGCCAACGTGATACCCGGCCTTTAGACTCTTCATTAGCTCAACATTGCAGAGTTGTGATATTTATGCTCACACAGCTCTGACCCTCGGCAGGCTGCAGCTTTATCCAGTAAATACTTACAGTGTGTCTGAAGGAGGCCTGCTGAATGATGCAATCTGAAACAGGTTTTTATGGAATGTTTGATGATGGTGATATGAAGTTAGGGTGAAACTTCCTCATACCTTCCATGTGCCCAGACAGGAAACTCTCTAAGTAGACCTATCCATTAAGATGCTCACTTTTCAAAATCACAACTGGAATTTAATCTAAAGTCAAGTTTAGATTATGAAGTTTTAAACACTTGTTCTTATCTTTTTTTGGGTGTAAATGAATCACAATGCCTCAACATTCCTTAACACCTTACCTGTGTCCTGACCTGAACCCTCACCTGGATCTAAAACAAACCTTCTGCGTGACACTATCTGTGTACAGGGCGCTGTTTGTAAAGTTGGGCACACTGAAAATAACAGCACTCAACATCTCCACATTTAACCCCAAAATGTCACAAAAACGTAGAGTGAATTTTTAAAAGTCACTTTTTATTTTATCCCATTTAGAGCAAGATTTGTGATCTTTTTAACATTTAATGTTGTTGTAAAAATATTGAAGATACAATCACTTTTCAATACAAGTGCTACATTTTAATCTAAATGTTAAATCTAAATTGTAAATGTAATTGTTAAATGTTAAATCTTGATGTTAACTATAAATATTAATTATAAATGTTAAATGTTCAATCCAAATGTTAAATGTTAAATCTAAATGTTAAATCTTAATGTTAAATATAGATATTAAATATGAATGTTAGATATAAATAAAAATGTCAAATCCAAATATTAAATCTAAATTTTAAATGTTAAATATAAATGTTAAATATAAATGTTAAATATAAATATTAAATGTTAAATCTAAATTTTAAATCTAAATATAAATGTTAAATATAAATGTTAAATCTAAATCAAAATTTTAAATGCGTAATATAAATGTTAAATCTAAATGTTAAATCTAAATTGTAAATGTAATTGTTAAATGTTAAATCTTAATGTGAAATATAAATATGAATTATAAATGTTAAATGTTCAATCCAAATGTTAAATGTTAAATCTAAATGTTAAATCTTAATGTTAACTATAGATATTAAATATGAATGTTAGATATAAATAAAATTGTCAAATCCAAATACGAAAACTAAATTTTAAATGTTAAATATAAATGTTAAATATAAATGTTAAATATAAATATTAAATGTTAAATCTAAATTTTAAATCCAAATATAAATGTTAAATATAAATGTTAAATATAAATCTAAATTTTAAATGTGTAATATAAATGTTAAATAGAAATGTTAAATCTAAATTGTAAATGTAATTGTTAAATGTTAAATCTTAATGTTAAATATAAATATTAATTATAAATGTTAAATGTTCAATCCAAATGTTAAATGTTAAAATCTAAATGTTAAAGCTTAATGTTAAATATAGATATTAAATATGAATGTTAGATATAAATAAAAATGTTAAATCTAAATATTAAATCAAAATTTTAAATGTTAAATAATAATGTTAAATATAAATGTTAAATAGAAATATTAAATGTTAAATCTAAATTTTAAATCTAAATGTTAATTCTAAATGTTAAATATAAATCTAAATTTTAAATGCGTAATATAAATGTTAAATCTAAATGTTAAATGTCAAATCTAAATGTTAAATAAAAATATTAGATCTAAATGTTAAATGTTAAATATAAATCTAAATGTTAAATCTTAAGGTTAAAGAAGGATTGGAGGATCTCTGACCCCTTCAGTGTCACACCAGCTGCTGACTTCAGTGCTGCAGAAGAGGAGCAGTTCACTGATGTCAGTTCTGATTCTACATTGAGACTGCAGTTTCAGTCCTAGACACTAGCTGCATTTTGGATTGGATTGGAAAAGGACTACCTGTAGCTAGGCAGGAGAGCCATGGCCTCACTACTGCCTTCTGCCACATCCTACTTGTGCGAGATTTGCCTCATTCAAGACCAAATACTGATCAAAGCTGGACATTGAAAATGAGCTTAGAGTGGCAGTCTCACAGCTGCATCCCTGATTTGAGAAAGTCAGCAGCACAAAGCAAGCCCACACCAGTCACTGAAATGTCTGACAGAATTCAAGACTAGAAGTTAAATTCTAGAAGAAAAATTGTTTTATCATTTATGAGAAAATCTGTTGAAAGCCATGAGTGTTGGTAAACAATAACAATTTAATTCACACATGTTGCAGTGTCACTTGTAATATTTCAGGTATAAAAGTGACCACTTCCTTAGTTTGTCTGTAAGTTGATCCCACTGTTGATGTTATTCTGGCAGAGAAATGTTCAAGTTATTGTTGGATCTCAGGGAGATGGAGATCTTGCTATTATATGTGGAGCAAGGCAATTTTCAGAAAATCAGTTTCAAGGAACAAATGTACAGTAACAGTTTACAGGCTGTGGAGTTACTTCTGATAATAAATACAATGTCTTTAGTTTCTCAGTAAGTTGATGTTTTCTGGCAGGTAAAAAGTTCATGTGCAGAGGGATTTTTTATTGAATAATCTGCTAAAAGAACATGCTATTCAACTAATTATTTTGAATATGTTTAAAACTCACTTTTCCCTATTTTTTTAGTAAGATGTCACAAAGTGAAGTTGAAGTTTTGTATAAATTACTTGTGACAGTATTTCAATTAAATTAGGCCTTCGCATGTTAGCAAGCAAAGCACACGTCTGAGAGTGTATGAGGGGCTGAAAATCATTTAATCTTGAAAGGGGGGCGCTGCAAAAAAAAAGTTTAGGAACCACTGAGCTAACCAAACAGACTCTGTGATATCTTGTTTAGTCGTGTTTTATCAACTTTGACCTGTTGCTGAGTGTTTGCTCACCTTTAAACTAGTCAGTCTGTCAGAATTTAAATCTCTGTTTACACGTCTAAACTCGTCGCAGCTCTTTTTCTTTGCAGAGGTTTTGTGTAATCCATTTCTGAGACATTATCACTGAGAGTGTAGGGGTTGTATCAGTGTAGCTGATGAAATGTTGATGTTTGCTGTGCACAGCCAGAGTAGGAACAGGTGACTTGTAGGTTTAAGAAAAGTGTGGTTCAACAGCAAGCTTAAGTGAGGAAAATAAACAAGTTATAGTCGACTGTGCTGCCACCAGAGGGCGCTGTGTCTATTTGAAAAAGCTTATTCTCCGTTGAATGTAATTGAGATTAATGAGATTCAGTCTGATTACTGCTTCTCACCTCAGTGTAAACTTACACCTTACTTATGTCTCCCATTCCTCTTCTCATTGTTGATGTTTTTAGGTGTTGGTCATATGTGAAGGCTACCACTGGTATATCATGTTCTTCAATGCTTACTTGTTATTGCTCATCCTTTTTTTAATGCATCCAGAATTAAACTTTTTAAATGTTTGCACTTTGTTTGGATATACCTATATATGACTGATCTAAAGCTCCACTGTACTGCATGTGTTTAATGCAGCTAACCTTCAAGCCTCCTGATATTATATTTAAAGGACTACTTCATACCTGTGTCCTGACTGACACCTCAAAGAAACACCTGCAGTCCCACAGCTGAGACTGAAGTTCAGTCCAAGTCCTGAAAACTGCAGACAAGACAACTCATCTCATAGACCAACCACATGCAGGTGAATCATGGGGTCGGTCCTGAAGACTTGGCATGCCCCGATGGTAAGACCCTCCATGATTCTCTAATTTTTTGTTACAGGCATAGACTCCAGACTACTACCAGGTGAGTACAGCACATGTTCCTGATGGGTAACTACAGTTAATTCTCCTTGTCAGGTAAGCTGTCAGGTAAGTCACCCGTCATCCAAACACTCAATATGAGGTCAGAGACCTCAGGTGTATTAAAACCCACCCCTCCAATTCAGCCATTAAAACATGTATACAAACATTATATGCTGTAAAATACCAAATGACCACATGTAAGTAGGCAACCAATAATCTGTTGAAATAAGACATAACATACTCGATGGATAAGACTTTTCAGTTTTATTCTTCATAGAGAAATCACACTTTCATGAATGATAAGAACTAATAAAGTTGCTTTAAAGTTTTAGGTCAAGGCTAAATAAATGACCATAAAGTCTTCTTCTTTAAAGGCACTATGAGGAGTTTTTACTGATGCCTCTTTATAACCCTCAAAAGCAAACAAGACCATCTACAACAACACTGATACCTTCTCTGTTGTCATTTTCATGTCCAAAACTGCTCTGAGGGGGTCGGTGTCAGAACAGGTGATTGACATCTCGCTTTAGAAACACCCTTTTTTGGCTGTTTTCATGGCAAATAACCACATTGTAAGATAAGTCTAAATGTTAAAAAGACAACAGGATAAGGTTATTGTCTGAAGACAATTATTTTGCATGTACAGGACAAGAGATAAGAGGTATCACTTTGTCCACAAGGGGGCGCCAGAATCGATACAAGCTAAAAGTTCCTCACAGCAGCTTTAATAAAATATGATGTATGTGTATCACTTCATCAGACATGACTTATTTGAGTGTTTTTCAGCTGTCACTGCAATAACTACACATCACAATAGAACCTGATAGTTATACAAATGTCTGTTTTCTTCATGCTTTTAATCATCTTGTTTTTAATGAGGGTCTATGTAGAGATATAACTAGTAGCAGGTTTACATAACCTTGAAATGACCTCCATTGGGAGAGTATTACATTTGGAAAATGGAAATAAAATAAAATAATATAAAATGGAAGAGCAAAGAACATTTTCTTTTCTTTTTTTTAAACTTTATTTTCTGCTTTTCGCATTTAGCAGACATAACATACAAACAAACAGTACAGTGCAAAAACAAAAACAATACAAATACACGTGTCAACCCCCCACCCCCTCTCTGAGGCTCAAAAAGACAGAAAGAGAAAATGAACAAATAAAAAAAGTCACAAAACTACACAGGGTCTTCTTGCTACCATTCTGTGTCTACTTTTAAATGTAATAGGATTGTACACACACAGATCCATGGAAATTAAAAAAAAGAAGCAAATACTGCTACATGAGCAGGGCACTTAATGTAAGGTAGAACCTTCAATGTAGTCTATAAAAGGACTCCAGGTCGCAGCAAAGTCCCTGGGTCTTATACCTACCTTATATCTGAGCCTTTCCAGAGGCAGAAAGTAGAGCACCTCCTTCAACCACTTGTCACGGCAACACAACCCTGGCACGAGCTCGGTCTAGGGCATCCAAGCGTTGGTTGCCCGTGCCATACTAAAGAAGGAATCAGGTGGCTGTCGAGCAAAAGGCAAAGGGAAAAGGCGGACCTTACCTGTGCCGACTTCTTTCCAGGACCCCATTCACGGCTCCGGGACCAGCTCACGCTGCTTCCTTCTCGTTACCCCTCAGGGTTTCCGATGACTGTTCATATTTAAGTTAACATATATAACACACGACAAAACTCAACGGAAAAAAGGGGAAAACTTCGCAAGAATGTCTTTCCACGGCTTCTGACCACGGCGTCTCTTTCTTCTCGCCTCTCTAGCAGGTGTCTGCCTGAGCTAATCAAGACCACAGCGTTACCGCCTCATTGATAAATTGGTCACGTGACCAGGAAGGTCCGCCCACCTGTAGCTCGATAGCCACACCCCCATACTCTGGACAGTGTTGCCGCAACACACTGTGAGAATGAAGGGGATTCACTTACCTTCCAGTTAAAAAGGATTAGTCTGCGTGCAAGTAGCGAAGCAAATGCAAAAGCATTCGCTTGTAAATTTGTAAGCATACTATTTTGGGGTGCTACACAAAAATGGCTGAGTGGAAATCAGGAGCTATGGTCTTTTTACACATATGGGAGAACACCTTGAAAATACTGCCCCAGTAACTATTTAAAGAGGGACATGCCCAAAACATGTGTCCTACTGAGGCTGGGCTATTACTGCACCTCGGGCAGGCAGAGTTTGTGGTGGGAAAAATTCTGGCAAGTTTGTCCCTGGAGAAGTGGAGACGATGAAATACCTTAAACTGGATTAACCCGTGTCTCACACACAACGAGGAGGTGTGTATACGAGTAAGGCTGTCCCACCACGCCTCCTCTGAAAGCACCACACCCAGATCACTCTCCCATGCAGCTTTAGTTTTTTCCCATGTTATCTGTGTAAGGGCCATTTCAAGATGTTTGTGTGTGTGTGTGTGTGTGTGTGTGTGTAGGACATTAAGTTGTCCACTAGGGGTCTCCCCTGTTCAGTACACATGCATATTTAGGTAGGAACCTTTCATCAGGTATCAGGTGTTGCTCGACGGTGAGCACAACGCCGGGACGCTGGCAAGGTGAAATGTGGAATAATTGCGTTCTATGGTTTTTGATGGACACTATGTTGGATTCTTGCATGTTGACACGATTGGAGAAAAGACGGTGAACAATAAAACATCCGTAATTGCAACCAAAAGACGTCAGGAACTTATTTTCACAAGACACACGGGCAAGAGCGCGTCAATTATGTTTAAGCCCGTCTAGGCAGCCCCTCAGTGGCTTGAAGTTTTAGGCTTAGCTGCTATAATCTGGGTTAAACCCTTTATCAAAGTATAGGTTACAGAGACACTGTTACAGCTTGAGCAAAGGACCAGGACCCAAATGCAGAGTACAGGGAAAAAATTATTTATTAAGCAAAAAAACAAGGTTCAACTAAAGCGCCTTGCGGGTAAAAACAACTGAGAAAAAGGTTCTATCAAAAAACTCACAAACAAAAAACTAGGAATCAATCCTCTGGAAAACACTCGAGATATGTACACAGAAAGCGTGGCTTGAATCTCCTCAGGAGCAAGGCTACAACGGGACATGGGGCATGCGGCTAGAGGAAAATAATCTGGCACTGGAGGAGTGTTTGGTTGCAGCTTAAGAAGCCAGTGCTGATGAGAAAATCAGGGACAGGTGTGCCTGATGAGCCTCACTCCTGAGGAGACCGGCCCCGCCCCTACCCATGCAACCTGCAGGCAGAGAGAGAGAGGGTTAGGGCAAATAACAAAAAAATCAGGACCATAACAGACACGTTTCTTCTTGAAGGGGTCTAGCTCTAGGATGTCGTCTAGTTGGCTTTTGGGTGGCAGGTGAGGAAACCAGGGAAACACTTTCTTAGTTAAGCTGTGTATTTGAAGATATCTGAAGAAGTGAGAGCTGCATAAATTGTTGTCCTTTGTTAGTGTCTCAAATAAGGAGAATGTGTCATCTGTGATCAAGTCACAGAAAAACAGCAGTCCATTTCTATGCCCATGTTGGAAAGCATTATCCAACACAGGCGAAGGAAAGAAAGGATAATCTGCTACCAGAAAAAACCTACTGGTCTGTTTTAATCCAAAGTGCCTCCTGAACTGAAGCCATATTTTAAGTGACTCTTTAACCACTGGGTTTATTATTTCTATCTTATGACTATATGGTAGCAGGGAGGTGAGGTTCATATGTGCCCATTCTATGCCCTGTTTATTTTCATATGTAAATATCCAATGTAAAAGTTTTACAATGTTTGCAGCCCAGTAATAGAAAATAAAGCTAGGCAGTCCGAGCCCTCCCGCCTCCTTAGGAATCCCTAAATATATTTTCTTCATTCTGGGGTTTGAATTGTTCCAGATGAATGATGCAATTAACCTATCGAGCTGTTGAAAGCAAAGAACATTTTCTAAGGTCAAACAAAACAGACTCTGAGAAAGTCGGGCTACAGTGTAAAATGTTGATGAAGCAATGTTTACCTTTGTGTTACATCATCTCTTCTTTTAACAACACTCTGTAAACGTGTGTGAACACAGGAGATCAGTTTCTGGAGTTTGAAAGTGAAATGTAACGTCACATTCTTGCCTGATACAGGATTTCAGACGCTCAATAGTTCAGGTTCTCCTTTTGGATTCATGACAAGTGAGGACTGGAGACAGGCCAGTTTAATAAAAACATGTATTAATGTATCTGAACAGACCCATCAGTGAAGAAGGAGCCCTCCACTCCTGTGACCCAGCAGTGAGTCACATGTAAGCTCATGGAGACTTGAGGAGTTCAGTGAGTAACTGTATGTGTGTATGAATGTGTTAACTTCCCTGTGTTTAACCTCTGAGGTGTGTGTATGAATGTGTTAACTTCACTGTCTTTAACCTCTGAGGTGTGTGTATGAATGTGTTAACTTCACTGTGTTTAACCTCTGAGGTGTGTGTATGAATGTGTTAACTTCACTGTGTTTAACCTCTGAGGTGTGTGTATGAATGTGTTAACTTCACTGTCTTTAACCTCTGAGGTGTGTGTATGAATGTGTTAACTTCACTGTGTTTAACCTCTGAGGTGTGTGTATGAATGTGTTAACTTCCCTGTGTTTAACCTCTGAGGTGTGTGTATGAATGTGTTAACTTCACTGTGTTTAACCTCTGAGGTGTGTGTATGAATGTGTTAACTTCACTGTCTTTAACCTCTGAGGTGTGTGTATGAATGTGTTAACTTCACTGTGTTTAACCTCTGAGGTGTGTGTATGAATGTGTTAACTTCACTGTCTTTAACCTCTGAGGTGTGTGTATGAATGTGTTAACTTCACTGTCTTTAACCTCTGAGGTGTGTGTATGAATGTGTTAACTTCCCTGTGTTTAACCTCTGAGGTGTGTGTATGAAGGTGTTAACTTCACTGTGTTTAACCTCTGAGGTGTGTGTATGAATGTGTTAACTTCACTGTGTTTAACCTCTGAGGTGTGTGTATGAATGTGTTAACTTCACTGTGTTTAACCTCTGAGGTGTGTGTATGAATGTGTTAACTTCACTGTGTTTAACCTCTGAGGTGTGTGTATGAATGTGTTAACTTCACTGTGTTTAACCTCTGAGGTGTGTGTATGAATGTGTTAACTTCACTGTCTTTAACCTCTGAGGTGTGTGTATGAATGTGTTAACTTCACTGTCTTTAACCTCTGAGGTGTGTGTATGAATGTGTTAACTTCACTGTGTTTAACCTCTGAGGTGTGTGTATGAATGTGTTAACTTCACTGTGTCTAACCTCTGAGGTGTGTGTATGAATGTGTTAACTTCACTGTCTTTAACCTCTGAGGTGTGTGTATGAATGTGTTAACTTCACTGTCTTTAACCTCTGAGGTGTGTGTATGAATGTGTTAACTTCACTGTCTTTAACCTCTGAGGTGTGTGTATGAATGTGTTAACTTCACTGTCTTTAACCTCTGAGGTGTGTGTATGAATGTGTTCACTTCACTGTCTTTAACCTCTGAGGTGTGTGTATGAATGTGTTAACTTCACTGTGTTTAACCTCTGAGGTGTGTGTATGAATGTGTTAACTTCACTGTCTTTAACCTCTGAGGTGTGTGTATGAATGTGTTAACTTCACTGTGTTTAACCTCTGAGGTGTGTGTATGAATGTGTTAACTTCACTGTGTTTAACCTCTGAGGTGTGTGTATGAATGTGTTAACTTCACTGTGTTTAACCTCTGAGGTGTGTGTATGAGAGGGTGAGTACATTGTTGTTAATTTCATAGAGAAGTGTCTTGTCAACAAAATATTCATAACCTTTTACATAATTAGAATACAAATTATTCTCTTTCTGATTTTCTTGCATGCTTCTATTTTAATCTTGTTCCATGTTTCCTCTGAACTGTATATTGTGCTGCTTATGTAAAGTCTATATCTGTTACTGTGGAGCCCCTCGGTGCAGAACTTGTTTTACTTTTAAGATGCTAGATAAACAGAATACACTTCAATGTAGTGAATCAGCTTGTTCATGAACTCAACACCCTGACTTAAATCATACCAGGAGTTGATATATGAGTCTGTCAGATTTGTGTCATAGCTGCGGTTTCCTCTTTTTTAGGCCTCCCCCTTCTCATACATATTTTACTTTCTCTTGTAACACCGTTTGTCTCGCAGCAAGAAATTCATCCGGTGAGTAAACTCGACCGAAACTGCATACAGAGAAATAACCAAATGATGAAAGTAATGGTGGAATACCTGTTTGATAGTTAATATTAACTCTGCAGGATGTTTAAAATGTAATTAATCTCTGTGACATGTAGTAGGCTTTACTAAGCGTGTTAATGTGCAGCAGTGTTACATGTGAGAAGTTAGGGTGCATGGCATCCTTTAACTTTATTCAACTGAACATAACAGTAGCAAACTCTGTGTAACCCACTCCGTTACAATACATTTATGTAGCAGTAAACCTACTCTGTTACTTAAATATAAAAAGCAAACTTTACAAAAACTGTTCAATCACTAATATAAATTCTACTTACACATGTGAAAAGGAGAGGGTTGTCTAAATTTGTAATATGTGTTACTTATTGTCTTTATATCATATTGATACATAAATACTAATTTGACATTATAAATATAGAGGTTCATGAATTATATATCTTAACCCAGAAGTCTACTCACATACATTAATACATACATTTACATACGTGTTCATGTATGTAACATATTTGACAGACAAATCAGACAACACTTATTTAATCAGTTTGTTCATGAACTCAACACTCAAACTAAAATCACACGAGGGGAGGGTTTGATGCAGGTGTTTGTTAGATGATGATGTTTCCTCTCCCTATATGTGACTCTCAGACTTGTCTTAGTTGTGGTTTCCTCTTGCCCTCCTCTTTGTCACCAGTTAGTTTCTCTTGTAACACTGTTTGTGTCGCAACAAGAAATTCATCTTCCAACTACATACAGAGAAATAACCAAATGATGAAAGTAATGGTAGAATACCTGTTTTTGTTGATGGGAAGTAGAGTTAATATAAACACTGCAGGATGTTAAAAATGTCATTTAGATCTGTGATGTGTAGAAGGCGTTACACAGCAGACTCAACGTGTTGAGGTAAGAGATGAAATCCATCAAATACATGCTCTAAATGTGTTTTAGTCTGAATCTGAAGGTTCTCTTTAGTTTTCACTCTTTAATCTGTGAAATGTCTTTAAAATGAGGTGATTGATGAGAAGTTAGTGTCGAGTGTTCAGGCAGAAAATAATTTACAGGACTTCATTTTAGATATCAGAGGAGGAGGAAGACTCCCGCTCTGATCTGACATGATGTATAAAGAGTAAATGTGCAGCAGTGTTACATGTGAGAGACTAACAACAGGAGTCATAACAGACCATTTCTAATTATCATTTATTTAATAACCTGATTAATTTTTCTCCACCAAAGAGATGAGACATGCTTAATATCTGTACAGATCTGTGATCAGTTTTATGACCTCTTAATAAAGCTATGGTTATAAATGTTATGAAGGCTTGTGTTGTGGAGCAGCAGGAAGTGACTGAACAGGTGATCAGAATCATCTTTCCTCTCACTTTGCGGCAAAATAACAAACTCTCATGTTGAAACTCATCGATCCAGTCCTCTATATAAAGATGAGACATAGTTTATATATTATGATGTTACAATCTGACTTCAAAACTGTCGCTTGAGGAGACAGTAAACGTCTATGTCAGCTGGAGAAACAGGTGCCTTCTGTTGCTGCATGTAACCGTACGTTGTCTTAATTCATTGGTAGTTACAGTAGATTAAACATTCACTTGTGTGCTCAGTTAGGCTGCATGGCACCCTTCAACTTTAACCTCTTTAACTAAACACAACAGTAACAAACTCCATGTGATCCAATCTGTTAGGATATTTTTATGTAGAGTTAAACCTACTTTTATTCTGAATTAATATGAAAATGTTTATTTAGAAAAGTTCATTCCTTTACATTTAATTTACACATCTGAAAAGGAGAAGGAAGAAGTAACACTTATTTAATCCCACCACTTCTCTGTAACTCATTAATTCAATAAAGATCCAGTCAGCTTCCTTTTTAAATACCAACATAAACAATAATCATCTCTTTTTAAAGATTGTCAGAGTTTAAAATATACTTTACTTATATTTTATATTTAAATATACTACATAAATATACATTTGTTACAATACATGTAGAGGTTCATATATTAAATATCTTAATCCAGAAGTCTTATTACACACATTAATACATACATTTACATACATGTTCATGTATGTAACATATTTGACAGACAAATCAGACAACACTTATTTAATCAGTTTGTTCATGAACTCAACACTCAAACTAAAATCATACGAAGGTTTGATGCAGGTGTTAGTCAGATGTGTCCTTGCTGCTGTTTCCTCTCCCTATATGTGACTCTCAGACTTGTCTTAGTTGTGGTTTCCTCTTGCCGCCCCCTCTTTGTCACCAGTTAGTTTCTCTTGTAACACTGTTTGTGTCGCAGCAAGAAATTCATCTTCCAGCTACATACAGAGAAATAACCAAATGATGAAAGTAATGGTAGAATACCTGTTTTTGTTGATGGGAAGTAGAGTTAATATAAACTCTGCAGGATGTTAAAAATGTCATTTAGATCTGTGATGTGTAGAAGGCGTTACACAGCAGTCTCAACATGTTGAGGTTAGAGATGAAATCCATCAAATACATGCTCTAAATGTGTTTTAGTCTGAATCTGAAGGTTCTCTTTAGTTTTCACTCTTTAATCTTTAAAATGTCTTTAAAATGAGGTGATTGATGAGAAGTTAGTGTCGAGTGTTCAGGCAGAAAACAAGTTACAGGACTTCATTTTAGATATCAGAGGAGGAGGAAGACTCCCGCTCTGATCTGACATGATGTATAAAGAGTAAATGTGCAGCAGTGTTACATGTGAGAGACTAACAACAGGAGTCATAACAGAACATTTCTAATTATCATTTATTTAATAACCTGATTAATTTTTCTCCACCAAAGAGATGAGACATGCTTAATATCTGTACAGATCTGTGATCAGTTTTATGACCTCTTAATAAAGCTATGGTTATAAATGTTATGAAGGCTTGTGTTGTGGAGCAGCAGGAAGTGACTGAATGGGTTATCAGAAACATCTGTTTTTAACTTTGCGGCAAAATAACAAACTCTCATGTTGAAACTCATCGATCCAGTCCTCTATATAAAGATGAGACATAGTTTATTTATTATGATGTTACAATCTGACTTCAAAACTGTCGCTTGAGGAGACAGTAAACGTCTATGTCAGCTGGAGAAACAGGTGCCTTCTGTTGCTGCATGTAACCGTACATTGTCTTAATTCATTGGTAGTTATAGTAGATTAAACATTCACTTGTGTGCTCAGTTAGGCTGCATGGCACCCTTCAACTTTAACCTCTTTAACTAAACACAACAGTAGCAAACTCCATGTTTGTCTCCATTAATTGAATGGCCAGCAGAAATAAATATTGAATGTATTGGTCTCAACATAACTATTTCCCCTGAAATGTCGTTTACTTTGATATGTCTGTACAGACCTCCTTCCTATAAAAATAAGTTTTATGATCAACTTAAAACTATTTAAAATGCTGCGATTTTAAAAGGGAAACTATTATTTTGGGTGATTTTAATATTACCTGGGACAATAAATCTGACAGAAAAAAACTGAAGCAGCTAGCAAATAACCACAACCTTTCTCAAGTTATTCAAGGTCCAACAAGTATAAACAATACATCTAAAACAACAATTGATTTAATATTCACAAATAAATCGGATAGGATTTGCAAAACATTTAATCTTTTGTCTGGGCTCTCTGACCATAATCTCATCCTATGCTCAAGAGAAATTAACTGGAAACGTCTTACTAGCCCTATTAGAGTTAGCAGCCATCATGTAATACCAATACCAATCATATATTATACAATTGGTCTGATCTACTAACAAATAATGAAGTGGAGGACAGCTGTAGCACTTTCTCTAATTGTGTCACGCAGGTTCTGGATCTCTTCACTGAAAAAGTGGAATTCAAAAAGCATGAAAAGACTGGCTGAAGGATAATGTTCACAAATTGATAAAAGAAAGAGATAATGCACTAAAAAATCTCTAAAAACAAGGCTCATTTGTGACCGACAGATTTTTACATCACTTAGAAACAAAGTTGTAAAACAGTTTCACAAAGCTAAAGCAGATTGTTTTATTGAAATGATAAATGGGGCAAAAGGCAATGGAAAATTGATATGGGAACAATGAAATAAGCTAACAGGAAGAAATAAAAACCCAACATCCAATGACATGAAGCTCCAGGTGAATGGTAATTTGATAAATGACTTAGATGTTATTGCTAGTAGTTTGCACAATTTCTTCATACATTCAATTGAAGAGTTGACAATGAATTTTAAATGTCCAGACACTCCACATAACCCCCTTGATGACATAAAGCTGATTTTTAGCTTAAGGGAAATAACTGTTCCTGAGGTTTTAAAAATAATTTAATATCTGAAAAGCTCTATGTTAATGACTTACCTAAAGTTTGTCCAAATGTGAATTTGCAATTATATGCTGATGATACTGTTTTATATGTCCATGCAAAATCAAAACAAGAAGGTGCTGCAATGTTATCAGCAGCATTGGTACCTGTATTTCACTGGCTTAATGAATCTTGCTTACACCTAAACACTAAAAAGACTGTATGCATGTTTTTCTCCCGTCAGTCAGCGGAGGGCGACCAACCATCTGTAGTGGTCAATGGAGAAAGCCTTGATGTTGTAAAAGAGTATAAGTATCTTGGAGTGGTCCTTGACACAAATTTATCATTTTATATCATATGTTAAAAAAATCACAAATATCATCAAATTCAAGCTGTCAAATTTCCATCATATTTCCTTACCTCCAAGACAGCTAAAGTATATATGCATGCCATGATATTCTCACACATAAATTACTGGTTCTCAACTTGGACACATGCAGCAGACTGTACTCTGAAACCCATCAAGTCTCTCTTCAAGAAGGCTGTTAAATTTTTAGATAGGAAACCTTTTCATTTTCATCACAGTAAAATTAAAAAAAAGTTTAATATGCTTGACCTGGATAATTACAGACTTTTTTTGGACGTTTGTCTAATCTTTAAAGTTTTAAACTATCTTGTTTTGTTAATCTTGATATTGTCTGCCTATGTTTTGTTAGTCTTGATATTGTCTGCCTGTGTTTTGTTAGTCTTGATATTGTCTGCCTGTGTTTTGTTAGTCTTGATATTGTCTGCCTGTGTTTTGTTAGTCTTGATATTGTCTGCCTGTGTTTTGTTAGTCTTGATATTGTCTGCCTGTGTTTTGTTAGTCTTGATATTGTCTGCCTGTGTTTCGTTAGTCTTGATATTGTCTGCCTGTGTTTTGTTAGTCTTGATATTGTCTGCCTGTGTTTTGTTAATCTTAATATTGTCTGCCTGTGTTTTGTTAGTCTTGATATTGTCTGCCTATGTTTTGTTAATCTTAATATTGTCTGCCTGTGTTTTGTTAGTCTGGATATTGTCTGCCTGTGTTTTGTTAGTCTTGATATTGTCTGCCTGTGTTTTGTTAGTCTTGATATTGTCTGCCTATGTTTTGTTAATCTTAATATTGTCTGCCTGTGTTTTGTTAGTCTTGATATTGTCTGCCTGTGTTTTGTTAGTCTTGATATTGTCTGCCTATGTTTTGTTAATCTTAATATTGTCTGCCTGTGTTTCGTTAGTCTTGATATTGTCTGCCTGTGTTTTGTTAGTCTTGATATTGTCTGCCTGTGTTTTGTTAGTCTTGATATTGTCTGCCTGTGTTTCGTTAGTCTTGATATTGTCTGCCTGTGTTTTGTTAGTCTTGATATTGTCTGCCTGTGTTTTGTTAGTCTTGATATTGTCTGCCTGTGTTTCGTTAGTCTTGATATTGTCTGCCTGTGTTTCGTTAGTCTTGATATTGTCTGCCTGTGTTTTGTTAGTCTTGATATTGTCTGCCTGTGTTTGCTTAGGCTTGATTTGTCTGCCTGTGTTTTTCTTAGTCTTGATATTGTCTGCCTGTGTTTTGTTAGTCTTGATATTGTCTGCCTATGTTTTGTTAGTCTTGATATTGTCTGCCTGTGTTTTGTTAGTCTTGATATTGTCTGCCTATGTTTTGTTAGTCTTGATATTGTCTGCCTGTGTTTCGTTAGTCTTGATATTGTCTGCCTATGTTTTGTTAGTCTTGATATTGTCTGCCTGTGTTTTGTTAGTCTTGATATTGTCTGCCTGTGTTTTGTTAGTCTTGATTTTGTCTGCCCGTGTTTTGTTTTGTAATTGTCTATCGTATGATCTGTAGCTTTGAGATTTTAAAGGTGACATATCATGCAAAATTGACTTTTTAATGGTTCTTTACCTGAAATATGTGTCCCCGGCATGTCTACAAACCCCCCGAGAATGAAAAAAATCCATTCTGCCCCTGTTCTGATTTCTCCACCTTTCTGTAAATGTGTGTGAAACCAGCCGTTTCAGACTTCCGTGTTTTTGTTACGTAACAACAATATCCGGTCTGTCACGGAGTCAGAGCTCGGAGCTTGTTCAGCCCATAGACTGTATAAAATAATACTGAATCCCCCCTCCGTTTTTCATTCCCTGCACAAATGTGTGCTAACAAGGAGCTTAGGAGGGAGGCATGCTAGTTGTAGGCTGTCTTAATAAACCCAGAGGTCAGTTTTACTCCCCACGTCTGCAGATTTGAAGATCTAGTGGATGATTTTTATTTGTCATGGATAAGTGCTAGCGCTAATTAGCATAGCCACATAGCTACATGTTCATAGCTGTAGCTGTGTACCAAGACACACGTCGACATACTGACAAATAAAACAACAAGAAACACTAAATCTGTGACCAATCCTTCATAAAAGGTCCTGCTGCCTTTCTGGCAGAGGTCGGTTTTACTCCCCACGTCTGCAGATTTGAAGATCTAGTAGATGATTTTTATCTATCATGGATAAGTGCTAGCGCTAGTTAGCATAGCCACATAGCTACATGTTCGTAGCTGTGTACCAAGACACACGTCTACATACTGATAAATAAAACAACAAGAAACACTAAATCTATGACCAATCCTTCAGAAAGGTCCTGCTACAGGCGCCTCTCCGTCAGGATCAGATTCAGAGGGTTGAAGTAACGTGATCTCTGAGCAGCCGTGTATATTCAGCCAACATGTAAACATTAGATCAACGTGCTGGAGAGCCGAGGCACATCCACTTCCTGAGGGGGCGTGGTCAGAGAGAAAACAGAGTGTTCTGAGGAGGACTGAAGAGGACTTTTCAGACAGACCAAAATCTGATTTCAAAGTGTTTTTTTGAGCATAAACTTTAAAGACATGTTTTGGGGACCTCTTAGACCAATATATATTGATGAAAAAAGCGTGATATGTCCCCTTTAAAGTCTTACCATGTCAATGTTGTGTGGCTACTTGCCTTGGGACTACAGCTGAAATTTAGCATCAGTGCTAAGTCTGGTGCATTTACATTGATGCTCAATGCATTAATGTTGGCTAATGTGCATAGTCCCAATTCAATAAATAAATAAATGAAAAATTAAAATGGGACCCAATCTGTTAGGATATTTTCATGTAGCAATAAACCTACTTTTATTGTGAATTAATATGAAAAAGTGTATTTATAAAATTCCATTCCATTACCTTTAATTTACACATCTGAAAAGGAGAGGTAAGAATTAACACTTAATCAAACCCACCACTTCTTTATTAATTGATTAAATAATTAGTAACATATTTGACAGAACAATCAGACAACACTTATTTAATCAGTTTGTTCATGAACTCAACACTCAAACTAAAATCATACGAGGGTTTGATGAACATGTTTGTCAGATGTGTTGTTGCTGCTGTTTCCTCTCCCTATATGTGACTCTCAGACTTGTCTTAGTTGCAGTTTCCTCTTCTCCCCCTCTTTGTCGTCTGTTAGTTTCTCTTGTAACACTGTTTGTGTCGCAGCAAGAAATTCATCTACCAACTACATACAGAGAAATAACCAAATGATGAAAGTAATGGTAGAATACCTGTTTTTGTTGATGGGAAGTAGAGTTAATATAAACACTGCAGGATGTTAAAAATGTCATTTAGACCTGTGACATGTAGAGGGCGTTACACAGCAGTCTCAACATGTTGAGGTAAGAGATGAAATCTCTAAATGTGTTTTAGTCTGAATCTGAAGGTTCTCTTTAGTTTTCACTCTTTGATCTTTAAAATGTCTTTAAAATGAGGTGATTGATGAGAAGTTAAGGAAGAAAATAATTTACAGGACTCACTTTAGATCTGAGTGGGTATGTTTGTTCAAAACCTTCATGTTTTGTCTCATAATAGCATTTCACATTTTAATAAGAGCCACGGTTTCTGAACATGAGATACGCTGGTTTGTGCTCCCAGTGGGAAGCATGAACAGCATTGAGTCTGTCCATTCTGAATTAAATGCTCTTTTTTCACTGTGCACTTTTCTTTTATGGAGAGGGTCACTAGTTCCTTATTTACTAAACTTTCTCCAGCGCAGTCGTCTGTATCGCTCCATTTCTCCGTCTCACTCCTCTGTATATCTCCTTTTTTTCTCTAACTTTATCACCATCTTTCTTTTTCTTTCTACCATCTTTTCACATGTTACTCACCTCTAACTCTCTCATCTGTCTGATCTGTATTGTCGTCATTTTTACTGCCTGGAATGCACAGATTTGATTGGCTGAGTGGTACCAGGTGGGATGGTTTAATTGGCATGCAATTGGTCCGTACGTTTCCTCCGCCAGTTAACCACTACCATAAAGACTATAAAAGCTGTGCTGGTTAAAATAGAAGCACCCGTCAGGTTTTATAACAGAACCCTCTGTTTTGATTGTAGGTCCAGGTCCATATGGGACGGTTTCTTGGTCTGGACCTCGGTCCACCAGTTATTGATCCATATTAAATATGGGATATACTTTATGTTGTGGGGCCCCCTCTAAAAGGAGATGATACATCTCAAGGGGTTTATCCTGATAAATACATTTTATTTATATTTAGTTTGCATCTAATCAGGACAAACTCTTTGAGATTAATAATCTATCCAAACGTTTAGGGCAAACAAGTGACCCAACATACAAACACAATACAAGATACATGACTGTAATACATAACAAGACATGAAATAACATGAGCTGTAAGATTTAAATCACATTTGTCTGTGATGCTGCAATGACCTAATTTCTCCTGGGGATCAATAAAATATTATCTTTTTTTTTTTTCTCTCTCTTTTTTTTCTTTTTTTCTCTTTTTTTTTCTTTTTTTCTCTTTTTTTTCTCCTTTTTATCTATTTTATCCTATTTTATCTCAATATTATCTTATTTTAAACATGACAGAAAAAAATACATCTGTATAAGGTTTGTCATCCTCAGTAACCAAACTGACCTCTAATCTTTTCTTCACGTTCTCAAACCCTTCTGTTCTTTTCCAGTTGAATCAGTCTCTGATGTTTGCAGCAGAGAGACGTCATGGCGACTACAGCAGCAGGGGGGTCCAGTCAGACATTAACAGGTAACACTGCTCTCTCTGTTAAAATATTATACAGACAACAGAGGAGCTTCTTACTCAGATGTTACAGCAGGACAGAAAGAGAAAACAGTCCTTGAACGCCTATTGTCAATGAAACAATTTAATCATGAGCTGATGTTTGTATGTTGATATCTTCACTAGTAACTGTAATGAAAGTCTATGTTCACTGCTGATAAAATGAATCTGTGTCCTTACAGACACAGATGGTCTGTTTCCTCTGAGGCGCAGTCGCAGCATGGAATGGTTACCACCTGACAGTGAGTTAAACTTGAATTCAGATTTATAGTATTACCTGTGTTTATGGTATTTGTGAGAGAGTAATTAGTAGTATCAAACCCGTAGAATTACATATTAATTCAGTCATAAATAAAAACAATAAACACAAGTTACTCTTTTTTCAATCCTTGATTTTCACAGTGTCTGAGCTGAGGATGGTTCTGCTGGGGAACAACTGGTCTGAGAGGAGTTCAGTGGGGAACTTTATACTCGGAGAGACTGAGTTCAACACTGAGGAAGAACCAGACGTCTGTTTGACGGTCAGAAGACAGATACAGGGAAAATACATAGTTCTTATCAACACTCCAGATCTGCTCTGTCCCCACATCTCTGAAGACAGACTGACAGAACATGTGACTGACTGTGTGAGACTCTCTGATCCTGGACCTCATGTGTTCCTGCTGGTTCTACAGCCTGAAGACTTCAGTGAGGAACACAAACTGAGACTCTGCAGAGTCCTTAAACTCTTCAGTGATCGATCATTTGATCATTCAATGATACTGATATCACCCAGAGAGCAGGGCTCTAAACATACTCAGTATTCCCCCCTTAAAGACATGATCAGAGAGTGTAGGGACAGATGTGTGGAGTGGATGAACCTTGAACTTCCAGAGCTGTTGACACGTTTGGGTCAAATTGTGAAGGAGCATGATGGAGAGCATGTCAGCTGCGATGTGTTCATGGATCCAACGGGTGAAACACAAAGCACACAACAAGAGGAAACAAAGCCTGGCAGCCTGCATGCTGTTACTTCTGCTGGTAAGAACAAGATGTTTTCATAAAACTGATGAAACGTTTCTCATACATATCAGCATTGATGACATTAAAACATGAGGCTGCAAGTTTAAGTGTCATCTTTTTACAGGTCTGTGTGCCAGTGATGATGGGGTGACACCTCCTCCTCCAGGAGAGAGTAAGTAAACTATCAAACATGCACACACGTTATTATCACTGAGAGTCCTTCTGGTTAAAAAACAGCAAACCTGTAAACATTCAGCCAGAAGTTCGCTCCAGTTCTTTAGCTGTCATGCATGTTATTTAAAGGGATCACTGACACTGACACTCTGTTCTCAGGCTCCCTACATATAGCAGATACACAATGCATAGACAACTTAAAGATCAAGCTACAGTAAAATATATAATACAAATGTAGAAATGACACATGCTGAGGTTAGTGAAAAAAACTGTGAAAACCAGTAAACAGTGTTGCAGAGGTAATCCTGAATCTTTCTCTGTTTTTCTCTTCTTTGTTTGTTTGTTTGTTTGTTTGTTTGTTTGTTATGTTACAGTGAGAATTCTGCTGCTGGGTGAAAATGATGACTTTAAAACAAAGCTTGGTGCCTTGATCACTCAAAAAGAAAAACAATGGAAAAAGCCATTTGCAGGCAAAGAAAGTGTGGAGACTGGAGAGTGGAGAGGAAAGCCTTTAAAAGTAGTAAAAACTGCAGATGTTTTCAGTCTGCCTGTGAAGAAGCTCAGAGGACAGATGAGGAACGCTGTGAGTCTTTGTCCTCCAGGACCAAATGTCTTGCTGCTGTTAGTGAATCCTTCAGAGTTCACTGAAGAGAACAGACAAAGACTGAATTTCATCCTCAGTTTTTTTGGTCAAGATGCCTTCAAACACTCAGTGATCATCAGCACACAGGAGGACGGTCAACCAGACGACTCTTTAACACGTCTACTTAGAGACTGTGGAGACAGAAACTACAGCATGGATGAAAATGACATCCACTCATTAATGACGCAGATTGAGAACCTTATTAATGAGAACAAAGGAGACTTCCTCACCCTCACTGATCACTTGATCACTCGGAAGTCTGACCACATGAAACCAGCTTTAAACCTGGTCCTGTGTGGGAGGAGAGGAGCAGGGAAGACTTCAGCAGCAAAGGCCATTTTAGGTCAGACAGGTCTTCATTCAGCCTCCAGCTCATCAGAGTGTGTTAAACATCAGGGAGAGGTGTGTGGATGTTGGCTTTCCCTGGTGGAGCTCCCTGCTCTGTCTGGAATACCTCTGGAGACAGTGATGAAGGAATCGCTCAGGTGTGTCTCCCTCTGTGATCCAGAGGGTGTCCATGCCTTCATCCTGGTCCTACCTGTGGGTTCCCTCACTGAAGAGGACAAGGGAGAGTCAAAGATGATCCAGGACACCTTCAGCTCTCAAGTCAATGACTTCTCCATGATTCTGTTCACTGTAGAGTCAGATCCTACAGCTCCAGCTGTTGTTAACTTTCTAAAGAAAAACAATTCCATTCAGGAGCTCCTTCAGAGCTGTGGAGGAAGATCTTTTGTTCTCAACATCAAGGACAAACAGCAGATCCCAGAGCTGTTGGACATGGTGGAAAAAACAAGACTTTACAAAGACAAACCCTGCAGCTACACAACAGAAACATTTGCACATGTCCAAATGGAAAAGATCAGCACATTACAGGCTGAGCTAAAGGACATGAAAACAAGATGCCTGATCAGCTGTGAGTAATGTAAATAATGGTTGTAACTGCTAATTAAAATTATTTCTGTCCTTCCAACATTTTACATTTCTTTCTATTCAGACACAACTCCCAGCATTTAAAGGTAACTCTTTGATTTCTTGTTCCACAGGTGATGATGAGAAGCAGAGCCCCGAGTGTCTCAGGATTGTGCTCATTGGGAAGACCGGCTGTGGGAAGAGCTCTTCAGGAAACACCATTCTAGGAAGAGAGGAGTTTAAAGCTGAACCAGGCCAAAAATCAGTCTCTAAACACTGTCAGAAAGGAGAAGGTAAAGTGAATGGCCGTCCTGTCACTGTGGTCGACACTCCTGGTCTGTTTGACGTGACTCTGTCTCATGAAGAGGTTCATGAAGAGATGATGAAATGCATCAGTCTTCTGGCTCCAGGTCCACATGTCTTCCTGTTGGTGGTACATATCGGAAGAGTCACACCTGAGGAGAAGGAGACATTAAAACTGATCAAAGAAGGCTTTGGGAAAGAAGCTGAAAAGTTCACCATCATTCTTTTAACTGGAGGAGATTCACTTAAAAAGGAGAAGCTGTCCATTGAAGAATACATAAAAACAGAATGTGATGATTCCTTTAAGAAACTGATCTCTGACTGTGGAGGAAGATACCATGTGTTCAATAACCGTGAGAAACAAAACAGAACTCAGGTCAGTGAGCTGATGGCAAAGATCGACACAATGGTGAAGACAAATGGAGGCCGCTGCTACACCAACGAGATGCTGCGAGAAGCTGAACCTGCTATAAAGAGCAAAATGGAGAGACTCTTCAAGGAAAAGGAAGAGGAGATGAAGAGAGAGAGGGAGGAACTTCAAAGAAAACGTAAAGAAATGGTGGAAATAATGAAAAAGCAAGAAGAAGACATGATAAAAGAGAGAGAAAAGAGAGAAAGGGAACTTAAAGAACACGAGGAAATCAAACACAAGGAACAAGAGGACAAAATGAAAGAAAAGGAAAAGAGAGATGAAGAAGACAGGAAAAGAAAACAGCAGGAAGAACTTCGACAACAGGAGTGGGAACATAAACTTAAAGATTTGGAGAGAAAGATAAAGTTAGAATCAGAGGAAAAAGAAAATATTTACAGACTGCTGGAGGAGAGCAGAGAAAAGATGAGAGAAGAAAGAGAGAGTCGAGAGAAACAACAAAATGAATGGTGGGAAAAAAGAAATCAAGAAGAGGAACAGAGGCGACAGGTGGAAAGAACAAGATTCAGAAAACTCCAAGAAGAGTTTGAACAGGAAAGAGAAATCTATGAGAAGAAAAGAAAGGAAGTGGATCAGAGAGGACAGGAAGAAGAGGAGCGGATAAAGAATGAACAGAGAGCAGAAAGTGAAAAGGAGAGAAAACAGAAAGAAAAAGAACTAAAAGAAATGGAGGAAAACATTAAGAAGGAACAAGAGGAGAGACAGAAAGAAAAGCAAATGAGAGAAGAAGAAGACAGGAAGAGAAAACAGCAGGAAGAACTTCAACGACTGGAGTTGAAAAATAAACTCACAATTTTGGAGAGAAAGATAAAGTTAGAATCAGAGGAAAAAGAAACCATTGTGAGACAGCTGGAAGAAGCAAGAGAAAAGATGAGAGAAGAAAGAGAGAGTCGGGAGAAACAACAAAATGAGTGGTGGGAAAAACGAAATCAAGAAGAGGAACAGAGGCGACAGGAGGAAAGAACAAGATTCAGAAAACTCCAAGAAGAGTTTGAACAGGAAAGAGAAAAATATGAGAAGAAAAGAAAGGAAGAAGATCTAAAGAGACAAGAAGAAGAAGAGGAGAGGATGAAGAATCAACAGAGAGCAGAAATGGAAAAGGAGAGAAAACAGAAAGAAAAAGAACTAAAAGAAATGGAGGAAAACATTAAGAAGGAACAAGAGGAGAGACGAAAAGAAAAGCAAACGAGAGAAGAAGAAGACAGGAAGAGAAAACAGCAGGAAGAAGTTCAACGACTGGAGTGGGAAGAGAAACTTAAAGCTTTGGAGAGAAAGATAAAGTTAGAATCAGAGGCAAAAGAAACCATTGTGAGACAGCTGGAAGAAGCAAGAGAAAAGATGAGAGAAGAAAGAGAGAGTCAGGAGAAACAACAAAATGAGTGGTGGGAAAAACGAAATCAAGAAGAGGAACAGAGACGACAGGTGGAAAGAGCAAGATTCAGAAAACTCCAAGAAGAGTTTGAACAGGAAAGAGAAATCTATGAGAAGAAAAGAAAGGAAAGAAGACAGGAAGAAGAGGAAGAGGAAAAAGAGAAGAAAGCCATTGAGAAGGTTAAGAAAGAATTTGAGAATCTGATAAAGAATTATGAAGAAGAAGCCAGAAAGAAAGCTGAAGAGATGAGAGAGAAAGATGAGAAATACAGAAAGGAATCAGCGGCTCAGAAGGAAGAGTACCAGAAACAAATGAGAGACAAAGATGAGAAATATGACCTCTTGAAGGCGCTCAATGACCACAATGAAGAGGAAATGAAGAAACATCAACAACATGTTTGTGACATCGTGAAATGTGTGACCAATAACAAGGACAACCTGAATGAAATCAGTGAGTTGCTGAGAAAACAGGAAGAAGAAATGAAAAAGCAGGAAACTGAGGAGGCAAAGAAAAGTCTGCAGAACAGACATGAAAAAGAAATGGACGACCTGTTAAAGAAACTTTTGAATCAAGCTGACAGCTCATGGTGGACAGTCTTTAAAAACTTTTTGGGGTTTGAGTAACTGAAACTAAAAAAGTATCAGACGTACTGTGGTTGTTTTTTAGTGGACTTCACAGAACACCACGACCACAGAAATACTTCTGATGGCCATTTGTGTAAATCTGCTCTCTGCAATATGACGCCACAGGTAACCAAAGCAACAGGCGACAGGAAAACTAAAGACTCTCTACATCTAAGGAGAAGACAAGCAGCTCACCTCAGAGGAGGTGGTTTAAACAATGTGGTGCTGGAACAAAGTTAATCCAAAGAATGAACCTTTATCTAACATGAGTTTCTGACATCAAGTTGTCTCATCACAGTTATCTGTAGGGGGATGTTATATCTGAAGCTGAAAAACATTACTGATAAACACAAACACAGACACAGATGTTGTTATACTCAGTGAACCATTGAAGATGCGAGCTCTGTCTTAGCAGCTTGAAGATTTAACACAGTTAACAGCCTGTCTTCTCTTGGTGAGGATGTCTGTAAGGATGTGTTGGTCAAGTTGTTTTCAGTCTGTGAACAATCCATGTTTATTATCTTTTTATCTACTGGTGTGCTGAGATACAGAGCAAGAGCTGATCTAACCCAGAGGAAAATTTTTACTGCTCAAGGCTTTCTCTTCTAAGTCTCTGGAGACAAAATTGAGATTCTCACTTCAGCCTCATTCAGGTTTCAAATTGTTCTCATTAGTTTCTCTATAGTGTCTCCTAAAATTCACTAGGAGAAATAGTTGAGACTGATTTGACAGGACAGCTGATGAGAGACAGGAAATGTAGGGAGTAGTGAGCGGGGGAAGACATGCAGGAAATGGTCGACCGGCCGGGAATCGAACCGGTGACCCCTACAACGAGGACTGTAGCCTCTGTATGTGGGGTGCTTAGACCGCTAGGCCACCTGTGCCCAAAATAATCCACCCCTTTAATTGTAATAATCTGGCTAAATCTGGTCGGCCCTTTTGCGGCCCATATATTAAATATATCGTCTGTCATATCTGGTATGAAATCTCTATCTTTTGCAGTTTCTCTCAAATCCACTAAATCTTTGTGAAGTGGTTTTGTTCCAAACAGACTTGTAAAGGAAGGACCAGATTGTGAAGTTAAAGAAGAGATCATTTCACATCTAAATAGCTGATCTTGAAGTGGTTCAAATGTTTTAATGAGAATTGTAACTTTGTGGACAATTACATTGAAATCTTAATTTTGCAGGGCACTATAAACGTTCATGAAAAGATGAGCTCAGGCTCTTTCTTTGCTCCATCTGAGCTCAACTTGAGACTCAAAAACTGAGTCTGACAAAAACAAATGGATGAGGTTAGATTGAGACAATTGAGAGAGCTCCCTGATTTCTCCACCTGAGCTCAAAAGGAGTCACAACACCTGAGAAGTACCTGAGAATCATTTCAGACTTGGACCAGATCTCCTTTTGAACTGAAAGGGAGACTAAGCTGAGACTTTTTACAACTTTTCTCTGGAGGATAGAATGAGAAACAGGAGACATAAGCTATAGTCTCATTTTGCTTTCAAACACATCTCATTGTTGTCTAGGAGACATACATGAAACACTTTTGAGATCTCCTCTCTAAATTTATTTTCCTATGGGAAGGGCCGAGTAATAACTGTTTATTTGTGTTCATGGTCATTTCAGAGTCCACAAAGATCAGGCTGATTTCTCTATGTGTCTCTATATGACATGCTTAGTTTGGGTTTTTGTGCCAGTTTGAAGTTCTGGTCCTCTTTAGTGTTTGTATTAGATTGTGTTTCAGTGACTCACTGAGTCTTTAGACTAGCTAACAGAGGACAGTCATGTCAGTGATGTAATAAAAGGAACTTGTGAATGATATTATTTCTATTTATTCTTATTCTTAACAACATGAGGAAAACATGTTGTTAATGCACATGTATTTGTATTCTGCAAGCATGAAAAATAATGACTTGAGCACGTTATTGATTATTGTTTGCTCAAACTGATTTGTTTTCAGATTTTTTCACAAAATCCAATTTTGAGTTCTAAAAAAAACATTTTTTGTGCACAAATATAACGCCATAAACAAGGATCACTCCAGAATCTTTGTTTTAACTTTATGTCTGAGGTGATGAAAACATGCAGGTTTGAAGCTCTGATGGAAAGGGGAGATTTAATCTAGCCTGCGTCTGTGTATCTGCTGCCCTCTGCTGGTTTCCTGTTAAACTCTCATTGGTTACTGCTCAAACAGTCTGCAGTGTGCTCCAGCTGAGAGAACATGTTGTTTGGTCTGAATAATTATCTTAACATGTGAGACAGAAAGAAGTGGACGAATCCAATTCAGAATCACTTTCACCTCCTCCTCTCGGTGCCCTCTGCCCGTCTCAGCACCATGGGGAGCAGAGCTTTCAGTCGCTCTGCTCCCCAACTCTGGAACTCACTCCCACCAGACATCAGAAACTTGGACTCACTACCCCTCTTCAAATCAAAACTCAAAACCCATCTGTTCCAAGCTGCATTCTACGTATAATTTCACAGCTTCATTTTAACTTGGTGTTACTCTGCTTGTTGTTTTTATTTATTTTATTGTGTTGTTTTATTTATTGTGTTTTTAGTAGTAGTAGTAGTAGTATCTTAACAATGTGTTAGTGCAGTTAGTTACTTCATTCCTTTAATGTGATTTCAGGTATATATCTTTGTTTTGTTAAATGTGAAGTAAGACTTGATGTGGTGAAACTGAACACACTAACTTCAGATAAATCTTAAGGTGTACATTCTGTGTTTGATCATTAGAAACTGTTCCCTGATAATCAGTGTAGACTGTTGTTTATATAATAAACTCTATAATAATCTGATGTACAGAGCTCACTGGTTCATTCTTTACCTGCACACATGACACCATGAGAGGGGGTGGGTTTTATCTGAGACACTCCTTTATTGGGCTTTCACTGTCTTTATGTCTTTGATCTCAGGAAACCACAATCACTGTCGGTACTGTGAAGGTATCACACATGATAAGACTTCTACACACAAACCACTTCAACAGTGATGCAGTTTAAATAGTTTTTTATTCCACTCCAATTTGCCAATTTTTATGCATAATTTTTAATTAATTGATAAATGTAAATTATAATAGTGACTGGTGCTTTGGTTCAAACTCCAACAAGAGCATCATTTTGATGGTAATTTGACCCCAGAGTAGTTTCATGTAACCTGTGCAAAGGTCAAATAACTGAAAACAGAGCAATGTGTCTGAGACAGTATAAATAATGGATGTAGTATCCGTGACGTCACCCATCTGTTCCTGAGCGCTGTTTGGAAGCCAATCGTCGTAGGGAGCCATATTGGAAATGTTGAACTGAACCAGTCAAAGTGTGACGTAAACATAGACTGTAAATAAAATGGACTGTGTTGCTCCGCCTTTTCTCATTGAATGGGTTTGAAGCCAAAATATCCCTCTACAGCAGCTGTCAATCAAAGCAAGGGAGGAGTTGTTGTGGAAGCTTCACTCCTAGCCGAGCGAGCTGCACCCCTGGACGTAAAGAGGCGGGCTTTGATCCTCCTCGCCACAGCTATGTGTTCCCGACTGTCGATCAAGTTAGTCATGACCTTATTTGGGCAAAAACTCATAATCTTAATATCTTCTGAACCGTTGCATGAAAAAAAAAATCACCCCCCGTACAGTGTGTGCTGATAGAGAAATGAGCTACGTAGACCAAAGCAGCTTTTTGAACCAGGCTGTAAACATGTTTATTTCTGCTGTAAAGATCGTCTTCTTTGAATGGGTGTGTATGTGGTTCCTGGTGTTTCTGCAGCCAGCCTCAAGTGGACACTTGATGAACTGCAGTTTTTAGCACTTCTGCATTAGCCTCATATTTTAGGACCAGAGGTTGCCGCTTGGTCTGAGACAGACAAAGCCTCCTGAAGGAATTATAAATTATATCCAAAGCACCACTCCCTGTTTATTACAAGTATTATTATAATTTTTATTTGACTTGATGTTATATCAAAGATATACAGTACTAAGATAAGATAAGATAAGATAAGATACTCCTTTATTCATCCCACAGCGGGGAAATGTATGGAGTTACAGCAGTGTGCAATATATTAGGGTACAAGTTCAATCTCTAACATAATTGAGTTTTTAATATCTTTACAAGATTGATGGGATTGAAGGAAAAAACACTAAAAGAACAGCATTCACCTATCTGTGTAGTCTGTTTGCAGTACCTTCCCCCTGGTCGTTTGTTATCCAGTTTAATTGTATTTTCATTCATCTCTGCTCACTTATGATCAAGCAACCACTGGTCTCAAAATATGACGCCCATGCTGAAGTGTTATAAACTGCAATTCATCGAGAATCCGCTTGAGGCTGGCTGCAGAAACACCAGAAACCACATACACACCCATTCAAAGAAGACGATCTTTACAGCAGAAATAAACATGTTTACAGCCTGGGTCAAAAAACAGCTTCAGTCTACATAGCTAATTTCTGTATCAGCACACACTGTACGGGGGTGAATATTTTACTAATGTGGCGGTTCAGAAGATATTAAGATTACGAGTTTTTGCTCAAATAAGAACATGACTGACTTGACTGACAGGCTGGAACACATAGCTGTTGGGAGGAGCCTCAAACCCCACCTCTGTAGATGCCCGTACACCTGCCTCACAGAATTGATATTCTTTTGATGATTTTTTAACCTTTTTAACTTTAATAAGATAAAGAGTTAATAACAAACGGGAAACTGTCAGAAGGCCAATTTTTAAAATTTATTTCATACTTTGTTCTATACGGTGGAAATCTTGAGCTTCAACATAGAACAATTAAATCTTAAAAACATGTTATAGTTAGTTATCAGTGAGGTAAGCTAAGGATCATACTGGTTAATATTAAATCTTAAAAAGCATGTTATAGTTAGTTATCAGTGAGGTAAGCTAAGGATCATACTGGTTAATATTAAATCTTAAAAAGCATGTTATGGTTAGTTATCAGTTAGGTAAGCTAAGGATCATACTGGTTAATATTAAATCTTAATAGCATGTAAGAAATTGGAAAGTAATCTAAACTAACTTAGCAGTAAGGTAGCATGCTGATAAAAACAGCTGCTTCTGAAGTAACAGAACAGTCACCTCAGAGAGATTCTTCAGGACTGAGTTCATGGCCTTTTTAAACACTTCCAAGTTGTTTTAGCACTTTCAAGTTATGTTTTTCAGTAAGATGTACTGAAAATAAGTTAAAGGTTAAAAAGGAAAGTTTGGAAGGCTCATGCAGCAGAGCCACACCTCCGGGGCGGCTGTGGCTCAGCGGGTGGAGTCGGTCATCTATCAATCAGAAGGTTGGCGGTTCGATCCCAGCTCCTACAGTCACATGCCAAAGTGTGCTTGAGCAGGACACTGAACCCCAAATTGCTCGCTCTGTTGTTCAGTGGTGTGTGAGTGTGAACGAATGAGATTAGCTAATACTGATGGTCCCACAATATAGCAGCCTCTACCATCAGTGAGTGAATGGGTATGAATGGGTGAACGTGACGAGTAGTATAAAAGTGCTTTGGGTGGTCAGAAAGACTAGAAAAGCGCTATATCCTCCTGAGACCCGGCCCATTCATTAATGTCCTTTATAATAGACATTTTGTTCTCCTGTATCTTGCTAAAGTATTTGGAGTTACCCTTCCAAGCCCTATAGTATTCTGCAGGGGACATCCTGGGCTTTCCATTGATGTGTCATGTGATTGGTTTGCATGCTGGGAACTTTACTTTTTTCCTCTATCAAGATGGCTGCCATACCAGCAACCACATTTTATGGACAGAGGAGAGGTAAGTCAAATATTCTTTATCTATTGCTATTTTTACCATGATAATTATATATATTCTTGTTCATAAACATAAGAATAATATTTTTACATCTGAAAACAGTTTCATTGTTTCTGTTTTGAAATAACAGGCATTTAATGAATGTCAACTGTAGTGGACACCAGGACCATTTTAATGTATTTAATGACTGCACATTGTTGTAGGAGAAAGAAGTGAAGCAGAGAGGATTCTGTACCGGATAGTGGAGGGAGATTCAGATTTGGAACTTTCAGATGAGGAAAAGGATGAGGAGGATGAGTATCAGCCTGTGATAGGTGTAGATGATGATGAAGAAGGAGAGGAAGAAGATGCAGGAGAATCTGATGAGTCAGAGGCAGAGAGGGAGCAGCAAAGTCATCGTGCTCTGTGGGCCAGGACTAACTTGTATGTTTTTTTTAGTTTCAGGCCAATGTATTACACTTTATGATCATGTTAGATTATTGTAGTATTTGTACTGTGTAAATGCTGTTAAATATATGCAAGTTACCTAAAAATATGCTTATAAAGTTGGTCAATAGGGAGTCATATCATATCCATGACTGAAATTACTGCATTAATCCAAATTGATGTTAAAAAAATTAACTGTTACTCCTTTTATTAACTTGAATTTTTTTTGTGTTTTTTTTTTGTTTGTTTTTATCATCCATCAAAACAGATTCACACCTGTGCTACCTGGGCTTCCTGCCTATCAAGATGACCCTAAAATCCGTCAATACTGGAGTCCAATCCAGTACTTTTCACAGTACATTGATAACAAAATCTTTGAGGATCTGGCAGCTTTTACAAACCAAAGACAGCTGCAAACTACAGGACTACAAGACATACATCAAGTGCACCAAATGCAAGATGTTCCTCTGCATAACCAAAAAGAAAACATGCTTCCAGGATTATCACAGCTAAAATATCCAGAGGAAGAAGAAAAGCAGAACTACTTATGTTCTATGTCTTATAGTTCACTGTTGAACTGAATACATGTTTTACGTTACATTATAATGTATTATTACACACATTTTGTCCTTGCAAGCAACAAGTAACAGAAGAGTGATACAGAATTTTATTGTTTTTGTTAAAATTGAATGTGTTCTTGGGTCAAAATCACTCTAAAGTTATAATCTGCTCCTAAAGTTATAATCTGCTCCTTTTTTCTCATTGTCTAAATTCTTATAGTTCTAAAGATTTTTTATTTTGTTTTGACCCAATACATGAAGGACAAGCCCACAAAATGGGGTCTAAAACTTTTTGTGTTGGCCAAGTCAAGCAATGGCTACACTGTCAGGTTCCAAATACACACTGGCAAGACATGTAATCATGGGCTGTCTTATGATGTGGTCATGAACCTCATTCAGCCATCCTATCTTGGCACTGGGTACCATATCTACATGGACAACTTCTACACCAGTCCCTGGTTGTTCATGGACCTGTCCAGCATGAAGTTTGTAGCATGTGGCACCTACAGGGAGAACAGGAAAGGATGCCCCAAATGGAGGGAAAATGCTCTCACACAAAAAATGCAGAAGAGGATCAGTGAGATGGATTAGACAGGGCCCACTCGTCTTTGTAAAGTGGATGGACACGAGGGAAGTTTCTGTGTGCTCCATCATCCATCCTGCATTTTTAGATGAGACAGGGCAGAGATGGGTGAAGAGTGGAGATGTCACTGTGAGTGACATTCCCTGTCCCACTCCAATCATGGCCTACAACAGGCACATGGGTGGGGTTGACCTGTCAGACCAGCTCATTCAATATTACTCCACCCACAGAAAAACTGCTCGCTGGTACAGGACTGTGTTGATGCACCTCCTGGACATTGCAACAACAAACGCCTACATCTTACATCGTGAGATGAGCAGAGCCAGGCAGGTGCAATCCAAAGCACACAAAGATTTCATGGTGGAGCTTATGTGTCAGCTTTGTGGCATTGACAAGGCAGGTGTTCCTCAGAGCAGTAGAGCTGATCATGTGCCTGTGCCTATTGCCACAGATGCTGGCCAAAAAGCCAGCAAAGGCAGGTTGAGGTGCACACGCTACCTCCAGGTGGACAACAAGAGGTGTGACACCCTGGAAGTGTCAGACCTGTGTTGTGCCCCTCTGTCTTGTAGTGGACAGGAACTGTTTTTTGGAGTGGCACAAATATTTAGGACCCAAGCACCGCTGGTGGCGAAGGCCCTATTGTTACCCTAAGGGTTATTATTATAGGAAATTGCAGTTTTGGACCCCTGAACGTGAATGAAAGCGCGGATATTTTTGCACACTCATTGGGCCTGGTGAAAATTGCAAGTTATTATAGGTCTCGCAAAAAAAAAAAATGTAGCCCCCCCTAGAGGTAAAAGTAACACCCTACGCATCAAGTATTTTGAGCTACATACATGAAAAATCTTACACATATTTATGGCATCAGGACGCACAAAAAGTCAGTGGCACCCATATTCAAAACTCAACAGGAAGAGCGCCACCTAGCTTTGAACATGAAAAAATGGGGCCAAAATAGGTCTGTGCAAGGGTGCATACTTTTGCTCATTTCTCCTAGAGCTTTTCTCCGATGCAGTCCAAACTAGACACATTCTATAGTAAACCCATTGACGATTAATACAAAGTAAAGGCATTCCGTTCAGACGAAAGATGTGGGCGTGTCAGAGTTTGGGGCGGGGCATCAAAAAAAAACGTTGGAAAATGGAATTTTGTGACTTTAAAATGCACGTAATTTCACCTCATCCAACACACTCATCAGTGCTGGGAAAACTTGCGCCATTTTATGGGTTTCGCAAAAAAAAGTCGAAAAAATTTGCTCACTAGCGCCCCCTACAGTTTTCAAAAAACCCTCCCTATAGGGGTTATTTTGAGCTACATGCTTGAAAAATTTTATGCATATTCATGTCATCAGGACGCACAAAAAAGCCTCTTGCACCCATATCCCAAACTCAACAGGAAGAGCGCCACCTAGCTTTAAACATGAAAAACGGGGCCAAAATAAGGGTGCATACAAACGCTATTAACTTCTAGAGCTATTAAGACTACATCTACATCCACTGACTTGCTGCTTTCTTGTTCCATGTCATCCTTGCAGATATTACTAGCTTTCTAAGAATTGAAAAACTGAGCTGTCTTATATAAGTTAGTTATATATAGATTATAAAAATACCTAAGGCATTAATTGCACCTTTTCCTATCTCTTTCATAGACAACATCTGGATAATGGGGGACAGCTACGTCCCTCGTGGTGCCCAGAGAGCTGCAGAGACGATGGGAAGCAACCTTGGGATCCAGGGGACACGGATCTGCTGGTTAGGCTGGGGTGGACTGCGTTGGAGGGGCCTCCTCCCCTTCTTTGTCCACAGTCTGAGAGGAAGGACAGCACCGGACATCCTCCTTGTCCACTGTGGGGGCAATGATGTGGGGGAGGTCAGCGGTGTAAAACTTTTAAATGTAATGAAAGAGGACCTCCAGCATCTCCGTGTCCAGCACCCGCACATGAAAATAATTTTGTCTGGCATCACTCAGCGGTGCCGGTGGAAAGCTGTAAGCATTCCAGCAAAGATAGAGAAGTCTAGAAAATGTATTAACAGTGTCATGGCTACATTTCTGAGGACCCTAGATGGTGCTCTGGTTGAGCACCCTCACATTAAACATGACAGTCCTGGGCTATTTTTGAGGGATGGAGTTCATTTCACACCTAAGGGGAAATGACATATTTTTAACTGATATAGCAAAAAGTCTTAAAGACCACTTCCAAACGCAATGAACTGCTTTCAGTTCAGTCTAAATGACTCCGCCTTTGGAATTGGCCTTTAGGACTTCCTTAATTTGCAAAAAAAAAAAAAAAAGGCCATGACTGTCATGCCAAATATTGAGATTTATATTTAAATAATAATAATAATAATATAATAATAATGATAATCATTATTATTATTATTATATTATTATTGTTAATGTTATTGTTAATGTTCCAAAAGCATCTGTAGCCATGACATTGTTCTCTTGACGTTTCTATCTTTCCAAAATTGTTTTCATGTCCGGGTGCCCTTTTCCCAAGGCTGCTTCCCCGACTCTGCAGCGCTCTGTGCCCATGGCGGGCAAAAGCGGGAGCCATACAGTCTATGGTGAACAGTTTTTAGAACCAGGCTGTGAACATGTTTATTTTTTCTGTAAATATTGTCTTTAAATTAAATGTTATGATGTTATATGAAAACAGAGAGTAATTAAATTGAAGTCCAAAACCAGATTTTCCTTTGGGTGATGTTCCCATGTATTGCAGTGAAAAAGAATGACATTGTCCAGTTTGTTCATTCAGCTTGCATGCATGTATGGTAAGAACCGTGTGCTCCTTTCATCTTCCAACAAAAGACTAGGCTACCTGCCCTAATTTATACACCTGTTCACCATCAGCAGACATTCCAAAATGTATCACTGTCAGGTAAAACATCACCATCTAGTGGTTAAAAAAATACATAACAAATGGCTCTAAAAGTTATTATTAGGTGTTATTAGGTGGTTGCACAAGTCTTCAGTATAAACATATTTCTGAATACCACAAGGGAATTTCAGTAATTCATTAAGGCTATTTATCTTGAGCTAACACTCTGTATCAACTCTGAAAATAAATCATGCATTCACCATTAATTAACTCATTAAAAAACATTCACCACCAGTATCATGTTGATGAACAGTATCATGGAAAAGTATGATTATTTGAACGAGCATAAATGAAATACCAATACTAATTGATTACACATTTTAAAGAAGACAAAAGAATAAGAAGTGTATTTAAAGTTTACTTATAATACATGTAACTATGTTATGAAGTTATTACTTAATGAAGTAAGGATACGGAAAACTGGCATGATTTGGCAAACTAGAAATATCTTTTGGAAAAGGTGATGTCTTTATCCTTTTCATACTTGTCAGGGTGTGTTAAAGCTGGGGTTGGTAATCAGATTTAGATACACTTTTTGTTATACTGGTTAAAATGATCTTTATGTCCTGATGGCAATCAATACATGATGTGTTCTTAAAAAAGAGTGAAAAAAAACTGCTATCTACATCCGGAGTAAACCTGGGAAAACACCAACCAATCACCGTTTTTTGGCTCCCCAAATTTTAAACCTATCAAATCCCGTCCAGCCGTTCTGCCCGCCTCCTGCGCGTACATTTCCCCAACGTGCACTCCTCCGAGTCCCCGTCTCCTGCCTCTGCTTCCCCTGACTCTATTTACTGCCCCTCTCGCTCGTCCCCGGGCCTGTCCCCTCTGACCTGATGAGGTGCTTTACTCAGGACTGTAGTCCGGATCAGAGTCTAAAAAGCTCTCACCAACAAGCAGAATAATTAATGACGTTCAGTAAGTCCTACAGAAAATATATATTTATTGTAGCGTTTGTCCGGACGCTGTAGTGATGACGAGTCGATTCGTGAACACGTTGAGTTTTAATAACCGGTCACTGTCGGCCGTGATCACGCCAACCAACAAAACAACAATCAATGTTTGAATGAATGAAGAACTTCTCCTCTTGTCTCTCCTCTCTTCCGCTCACACACTCTACACCTCTCCTGATGCCTTCACTGACCATCAACACTGTAGGAATTAAGAACATCTACACTGAACACGTTTAACAAACAGTAGAGCTGTTACAGTATTATATATGTGTTATAACTTTTCTCCTGATATCATGTCACCAGTACACCTGGATAATGCTAGAATGATAGTTGTGAGTACTAACAGCAGCCATGTTTGTTTGTGTTTTTAACTTTCACTATGAGAATGTTTTGGTGAGGACCGGTTTTGAATCAGTCACCATCATATGGTCGAGAATCAGCGGCGCTCGTGCATGTGAGCGGGGGGGGGTGTCGTTTTGGAGGAGCTCCAAGGGAGGAGGGGAGGGGTTAGACGGAGTCATGAGGAAAAGCTACATTCAAATTCATGCTGGTTTTCCGAGACTACCAACCCTAGCTTTAATTGCCATCAGGACATAAAGATCATTTTAACCAGTATAACAAAAAGTGGATCTAAATCTGATTACCAACCCCAGCTTTAAACAAGTGCAACTCAATGGTCCTGTCAAACATATACTTGAAGCATACGCAAGTTTCTTGTTGGGCTTAACTAATCAAATGCATCAGGTGGATTAGTGAATTCATCAGCTAACTTAAATGATCGAGCTAGGTCCAGGCCTATGGTCCATGCCACAGACTGTATCAAACTCTAGGCTCGGAGCATTCGGAGCTAACTCTAGGGAGGGTGGCAACCTGCTCGTTAATAAAGTTTGTCATATAAATTTCACTTACCGGAAAAACTGGAGCGACGAACGCTTGGACGGTCTGTTAGAGCAATTTATAGCACAACAAGCCATATTGATAGTCAGATATCGGCATAAAATACACTCCAAATGACGAAAAAAGAAGGAACAAAGAGAACATTCAAGGTCAGTGACGCGATTAAGCTAAGGTCAAAAGTGCGAGATCTAGCATTGTGGCAACCAGCTACTAGCTACTCATCCATCTGTCAGTCAACTTGACCACGCCCCTAATATTATAATTTATGCACGAGCCTTTCCCCTGAGATCGTCTAAATGAATGAGTTACATAAAAATTCACCCCCCTCACAGTGAGAGCACATCGAGAAGTGAGCTATTCAGACTACACTGTTTTTTTGTACCAGGCTGTAAACATGTTTATTTGTGCTGTAAAGATCGGCTTTTTCCAATTCATGTGTGTGTCACTTCCGGAGCCAGCCTCAAGCAGATCCTCGATGAACTGCAGATTTTAGCACTTCCGCATTGACTAATTTTTCTATACCGGAGGTTGGACACAGCCTGATGACATCACGTGCTCTGAGAAGACTCCATTCCACCACACATACCAATGTTAAAGAAACAGTAAAACCTCAAAAACTGTGAAAGATACAGAAAATAGTTGAATATAAGATAAATATTTAAGATTTGTGAACATTTTAAAGTCAAATGAAGTCTGTAAGTTGAAGGATGCTGAAGTCTTTCTTTCAGTGGTCTTTTTTTTTTATTGAAAATCAACAGTATTAAACAAAGGAGAGGTTAGACAATGCTGTGTTTTTCTCCCATAACAACTCTAATTACAAAACACAAAACCACACAGGGATGGACATACAGAACAAACAGCCACAGAATAGTTATAAATAATACAGTAGACATTTCAGTCAGTTAGTCAAATAGACAAAAACAGTCAGTTACACAGTTTAGTTATCTTTAAAAGAAAGAAAGCTGGGTTGTAATCATATGAACAAAACTGACAGAAATCAATTGGAAGGCAAAAAACACAACAGAACTGGAGGCTATGGCCCTCTTTTATCAAACATGCGTACGACAGAAAACTGCGTGTACGACAGAAAACTGCGTGTACGACAGAAAACTGCGTGTACGACAGAAAACTGCGTGTACGACAGAAGACTGCGTGTACGACAGAAAACTGCGTGTACGACAGAAAACTGCGTGTACGACAGAAGACTGCGTGTACGACAGAAAACTGCGTGTACAACCATTTCCACGCACAGGTTGGTATTTATTAACCTGAACGTGGGTGGTGGATAGACTCAAATCCCACGCAGGTCACGGGGGGGGGGGGGGACGCCGCAGTCAGTCAATGCGGCGTCTACATATATGTCTATGGTGGTGTCGGTCTCTAGCTCAGACATGTTTTCCGTTTTTTTGCCATAGAGTGTCCCTCCTTGTCGTAAATTCTGTGGTCCATCCCGGCTGGACCTTGAATAATCAGAGGTGAGATATTTGAATGACGATTGTTTTCAGCTGCAACATTTATCAACACTTGATCAAGCGTACGCGGTGATTGAGCCAGATATGCATGTTTCATAAACAACACGTGAATGTTGACGTAAGCCGATAGCTGCACCCACATCTGCACTGGCTTCTACACTAGATTGTAGTGGTGCAACGGATCATCGTTGATCCGTGTTCCGTACGGATGCCTCTCCACGGTTCGGCACGGACGTGATCCGCGGATCAGTTGATGAAAAAAGTTGCGCGTGTTCACGTGATGACTGCATGTTCAATCCACTCTCACTTGTCAAGCACAGCGGTAGTCATGGCAACCGAGGAGCAGAGGAACTTGAAAAACCTCCTGCATCTCTTAAGTCACATGTATGGGAGCATTTTGGTTTCCCTGTGAAATACAGTGAATGCTGAATGTGCTTGAGCCACATTATGAAATTCCGTTGCGCACCCACTACACCAGAGGCCGTCAATACGCAACCCGTGGACCGCATCCAGCCGCCTATTTGTGGCTCCTGAACTGTTATTCCTTCACTCTGTGTTTTGGTCGGGTCACCATGTGTTTAGCAGGACTTGTCTCCATGTCAACGATACGCAGACAGGCTGTTACTGGGTCACTTAGGGCCCGATCTACTAAAGGTTTGCGTGTATAATAACAGATGCAAACTTGATAGCGTGCGCAAAGCTGACGTACTTACCGGGAGCACCGAGGATTGCGTCTGTCAAATGAGCAAAATAGCACTCGCAAATCATTTAGCGTGTTTGCCTTCATGAATATGCAGAATACATGTAGCTCATCAGAACGCGCAAAATACTGGGAGGAGGAGATGCAAGTGTAATCATTTAGCACACGCAATGTGATCTATCAAACCTGAAGCAGATAGCGAGCGCTGTTTTTGCGTCTATATTTAGTACGTTTGAAAGGCAGGTGCAAATCAAGCGGCAACCTCCGGTCTAAAAATATGAGTCAACGCGGAAGTGTTAAAGCTGCAGTTCTTCAAGGATCCGCTTGAGGCTGGCTCCGGAAGTACCGGAAGTCACATACACATGAATGGGAAAAAGACGATCTTTGCAGCATTAATAAACATGTTTACAGCCTGGTACAAAAGATGAGTGTAGTCTGAATAGCTAATTTCTCCATGTCCTCTTACTGTGAGGGGGGTGAATTTTTTTTCTAATTTGGCAATTTAGAAGATATTGAGATTACTAGTCTTCCAATGAGAGGCACAGCTGCCTGCAGGAACACTGCAGCTGTTGGCTAGGAGGCTCAAAGCCCGCCTCTTTACATCACACTGGCTCGACAGAAGCAATATGGCTGCCGCTGCCGATTGGCTTCAAAACAGCGTTTATTTCATCGGCAGATCTTCTGTTTTTTTCTCACATCATTCACCTTTTCACAGATGGCCTCCAAAATCGCGTTTCTAACGCTGAGATGTCTCTGCTGGAGTTCACCGATGTGTTTATTTCCCTCCTCCACTAAAACCTTCAACTCCATAACTTCAAACTTCATTTATCACTTAAGACCACTCTGTTCTCTCAAACTCTCCATGGTGACAGCCGATAGCACACGCAAAATCCTCATTAAAATAGGGCGGTCCACACCACTTTTGCACTCGTTATCATTTGCGCACGCAGTCTTAGTAGATCACCCGCAACACGCCCAGAAATAACACGTGCAAAATGATTATTTGCACACGCAAATTAGCACTCGTTATTTTGGATCTAGTAGATCAGGCCCTTAGGGTGCAATTTTTTAACTTTTAACTATGGAGCAGTTCACATATTGGTACTTTGCCAGCTGTAGGACCCTAGAATGTACAAAAACGGTGTGTTCAAAGTTTGCAGCTCAAAGAAAAGTGGACGGTGAAAATCAGCGATTGAAAGAAGAATGGCGTGAAACTTTTGAAGTTCCTCTGCTTCTTCACTTGCCATGCCATGAAATGCAGTGAATGAGGCAGGACTGGGCCCACAGTATACAGGTGTTTTACAAAATAAATAGAGGACAAAGTTATATTTGTCTTGTCTTCTTTTTTTTCTTTTTTTTTGGTGATCCGAAAAATGATCCGATCTGTTACTCAAAACCGTGATCCGATCCAAACCGTGAGTTTTTTGATCCGTTGCACCCCTACTAGATTGATAAACACACACAGACAGATAACACCGATACACCCACAGTTCACACACAGGCTGCTATATCTACTGGGAGAAGAGAGAAGTACATATAGATATATATATATATATGTGTGTGTATATATATATATATATATATATATATATATATATATATACACAGTGCTGCTCAAAAGTTTGTGAACCCACAACGATGGTTAGATTTTTTGTAAAAAAATACTAAAATAACCTTATTAAATGTTAAGTTATACCCCAATCCACAATACTGACATTCCAAATAATGGACTCAAACAAAAGAAATAGTTAAATTGTCATTCTTTATTTAACACAAGTGGTTGATTTAAGAAAAACTCAGATATCATGGGTGCGAAAGTATGTGAACCCCTTCAGTTAATAGGATATTGCACCTCCTTTCGCAGAGATAACCTCAACCAAACGATTTCTGTAGTGACTTATCAGTCTCTCACATCTACTTTGGGGGATTTTTGCCCACTCTTCCTTGCAGAACGCAGCCAGTTGAGAGAGGTTGGATGGGCGTCTGGCATGAACTGCCCGCTTCAGGTCCCGCCACAGCATTTCAATGGGATTTAGGTCAGGACTTTGACTGGGCCAATCCAGAACACGAATCTTCTTCTTTTTCAGCCATTCCTTGGTTGTCTTGCTGGAATGCTTTGGATCATTATCATGTTGCATGATCCATCTTCTGCCAAGCTTTAACTTCAAAACTGATGGCTTCAGGTTCTGTTCCAGGATGTTACAATATTCCTCAGAATTCATGATTCCCTGGACTATGTGGAGTTGTCCAGGTCCTGAGGATGAAAAGCAAGCCCAGATCTTAACATTCCCACCACCATGTTTCACTGTTGGGAGAAGGTTCTTTTGGTGGTATGCAGTGTTGACTTTTCGCCAAACATGGCGGTTTTGGTTGTGACCAAACAGTTCAATTTTTGACTCATCTGTCCATAGAATGGACTTCCAAAAAGCTTCAGGTTTCTCCAGGTGCTCTCTGGCAAAGTTGAGACGGGCAGCTTTGTTCTTTTTTGTGAGCAGAGGCTTCTTCCTAGCAACCCTTCCATGAAAGCCATGTTGATTGAGTTTTCTTCTTATTGTGGAAGCATGCACATGTGTCCCAGATGCAGCAAGAGAGGTCTGCAAATCCCTAGATGTTATGTTTGGGTTGGCTTTTACCTGAATTATCATTTTTCTTGTGGCTCTTGCTGATATTTTAGAAGGTCGTCCACTTCTAGGTAGGGTTGTAGTCTTTTTCAGTGCTCTCCATTTGTAGATGATCTGCCTCACGGTGGAACGATGAAGCTCAAATTTTTTGAGATGACTTTATAGCTTTCCCCAGACAAATGTGCTGTCACTACCCTCTTCCTGAGGTCCTCTGAGATCTCTCTTCCTCTCGGCATGATTGACCTGTATGGGTTCACCTGGTAAGACTAAAGTGACCTGGTATTTCTTCCCTAAACATCTCTCACTTTATTGGTCCATTTCAGTGGTTAATTTAGCCACCAATTTGTCCCACCTGATTCTACTTAACTGCTTGTTTTAAGCAATGCAGCTCAGGGTTCACTAACTTTTGCACCTACATCAGTTGATAAAAAACTCTTTTTAATTTACTCTTGACTACACAATTGTTTAAAAAAAAAAAAAAAAAGTATATTGAATTGATAAACCTATACCTGCTATATCATATAAAAAATAACGGTTCTGATTAAATAAGGAAATCAGGTTGAAATAATAGAAAATTCCAAAATGTTCAAGAGGTTCACAAACTTTTGAGCAGCACTGTATATATATATTTATCTTCCATGTTTAGTTCAAATTCTTATATTTTTTTCTATAAAATGATTTACTGTTGCTTTCTAGTTGAAACTGTTTTTTTATCATTCTGTTGTTTTTCATTCTGTTTTTAAATATTTTGATTATATTGTTTATATTTTGGTTTCTTAAGTTATATTGTGATGTATATGTTTATAAGTGCTGTTCAAACATTGTCAATGAATGGTTATGCCAATAAAGCTCCATGAATTGAACTAAAGTGAAAGACAGACATAGATTTAGATTTTTAAATCTTCTTTATTAGCCGCTCTACACGGTGAACGTGTTCATGTTTTCCAGCTCATTGTTTCAGAGGTGATGTTTGATTAATAGATAAATACAAAAATAAACAAACATCATGCTTTCAGCCTACTGCTGAACAGCAGGTCTTCATTTGAAACAGAACATAAAACACTTCTGTAGCACCAGATAGACCTAAAATAGTCCAGATCACCTGAGGCCCTGTAGTACCTGAAGTCCAGGAGAATCCTAGACCTGATGAGTCCCACACAAACAGGTACAGAGCAGGTGCCTCTGTGAAATGTCAGGCAAAAGATCAAACAGCCGTTAAGCCTCCACACCACTTCACGGCAGCGCCCATGTGGAGGTTACATCTTTATTTAATATATTTATTTTCAAAAAAACATTAACACACTCCAAGAACAAACAATCCTAATCATATTTACAAAACTAATGCTACGGCTTTGAAATGTCTTTAAAGATGACGCGAGGTCGCAGCCGACCCCATCCGGGGTACGTGTCCTCCTTATTCCACAGGGTTCCACACTTGGTAAGTGAGTACGATCACCGATGAATGAAACCATCTCACTCACCTCGCTCATCCAGACCCAGGATATCACCTGCTGCCACACAGATATTCTGGAGAATGCAGCAGGCAGCAACAACCGTTGGGACAAACAAAGATCGGATCTCCAGGGCCCTCAAGAAGATTGAGCGCCAGTAGGATGGTGCAGGCATGGATATCCTCCATCACCAAGGAGAAAGTACCCATCTGGAGGATACAGGGCCTGGCGGTACATTGGTGATCTGCGCAGAACAAGTGCATCATGCACTGAGCCTGGATTGCCAATGTACACATCCACAAATGCGCCCTTTGCATTGCAGATGCCTTGCAACAGAATTGAAGGGAACTGTTTTCTGTTATAATAATATTTTCTCTGTGGCTCTGCAGGAGGAACAATTCGGATGTGACACCCGTCGATGGCACCAGCTGCATGCCGGAATGCCTCATGGCCAGCAAGGCAGACAAAGCTGGCCCCCACCTCCTCCATCTCCTCTGGCTTTGGGAAATGAATGACTCGATGGAGTATTGCCATCATTGCCTCCACCAGGTTGTGAAGAATCCTGCAGACTGTGGCCAAGGGCATAGAAAAGATGTCAGCAGTAACCCTGTAAGAGGCTCCACAGGCAAGCCAGTAGAGAGTAACCAGCACCTCTATGTCACGTCCCCAGACGTGAGTTTTTTCACCCGGCAGCCTCTGCATCAGCAGCTTGAAGCTGTCCCTGGACAGCCTGAAGGCTGGTTTCAAGTCGGCTCCAGAGAAGAAACTGGCAAGGATGGGCACATAGGCATTGACCATTGGATATCTTTGCAAGGGACTTTGGTCCTGTTTATGAAAACAAAAGAAAAATATTTTTAGATGTATTTATTTATTAGCATTGATTTGAATAGTTATTATGCATGGTAGTTATTACTTGTGTTTTTACCACAAAAATGTATTGAGCTGTATGTTAATTGATATTTTGTTTGAATGTTTTAATCCTTCCAAAATTAAATTCCCCTTTAACACCTGACCTGTTAAGTGAGGTGTGAGAAAGTTTGTATTTCTGACAATTCTTGGTAAGTGGTAAGAGCACAGGTTATGAGTCAAAAGAGATACAGTGGCCTACATGACCATGACCATGACCGACAGTGGCTGGTCATCAAGAGCAGTGTACTGAGTAAGCGCCTCTGTTATTTTCAGTGCTCGTGGGTTGTCTCTGGACTTTTTCGCTCTTCTCTCCAGCGTTTGCTGCAAAGTTGGCTGAGTTGCAAAGTTGGCTAGCTTTAGAAAACTCCTTGAACTCCGGGCTGTTCTTCAAATGCTTTATCAAATTGCTCGTGTTGAAGGAGCTATTTTTCTCCCCTCCTCTAGACAGTTTAGCCGTGCGGTGTTGTGGTATTCAATGTGCTTTGACGAGTACGAGTACGAGTACTGACACGTGGTATCGGCCCGATACCCGATACTGGTATTGGTATCGGTGCATCCCTACACAACATAGAGAATTATAAATCTCAAGAGATTATAGTCTATAAAGCAGTGCCCACAGAACATTACTAAATAACTACAGCTGAGTATAACCAGTATCATATAATCAAAGTGGGAAAACCAATATTTAATACAACTCATTCAGCTGAAATATACGGTTTGTAACATAAACCACCGATTGGACTTTAAAACTGAAATGAAGCGTGTAATACTCCTGGTGTTATAGGTTATTAAACCATTGTCCAAATATATATAAATAAACAGGAGGGCCTCCTAACGGTCGTGTGAACTATGTGGTTTTGTCTTCTTCTGGGTTCTATCCTACAGCTGCAGCTTTAGTTTTTTTATTGTTAATTATTACAATTATATTCCTTTTAATGACGTTTTTCTTGTCATCTGACGGTGTACTAAAGCATGCAGAAATTGTGATAGTATTTGACGACCCATACGATGTTGAGAGTAACTGGCGCTAGTATCGTCTCTGTCGCTAGCTTACACTGACAACTGAAAGGCTGTACTGGAAAAAAAGGTCACTCCTTTGTTCTCTTGTGTTCTAAACGTAGTTGTTTGACAAAAGTTTTACTTTACTTTCCTTAAGCAATATGTGTGCATTTTTACCATTCAAGATGTTTGTAGTAAGGAGACACAACTTACCATAGACAGCTTCAACCGATGGAGATTCAGGAATGTAGCATGGTGTGCTTCACGGAAACGTGGCTGCATCAGGATATTCCCGACCACATCGTCTCCGTTGACGGCTTCCAGACTGTCCGGGCAGACCGGGATAGCAGTGAGAGCGCTGTGGGCCCCCGACCATGTTATCTACACAGGGAAATCTCACATGTCATACTGGTAGCTGTTTACATCCCTACATCATGAAGCTGCCACCACCTGTACACTACACTTCACTGTAGGGAGGGTATTGGCCAGGTGATGAGCGGTGCCTGATTTCCTCCAGACGGGACGCTTGGCATTCAGACCAAAGAGTTCAATCTTGGTTTCATCAGACCAGAGAATGTGGTTTCTCATGGTCTGAGAGTCCTTTAGGTCCCTATTGGCAAACTTTCATGTACTTTGTATCGAGGAGTGGCTTCCATCTGGCCACTCTATCATAAAGACCTGATCTGTGGAGTGCTGCAGAGATGGTTGTCCTTATGGGAGGTTCTCCCATCTCCATAGAGGAACGCTGGAGCTCTGTCAGAGTGACCGTTGGGTTCTTGGTCACTTCCCTGAACAAGGCCCTTCTCCCACAATCGTTCATTTTGGCCAGGCAGCCAGCTCTAGGGAGAGTCCTGGTGATTTCAACTTCTTTCATTACGTATGACGGACACCACTGTGCTCTTTGGGACTTTTGCAGCAGAAATTGTTTCTGTACCCTTCCCCAGATCTGTGCCTTGATACAATCCTGTCTCAGAGGTCTACAGATGATTCCTTTGACTTCATGGCTTGGTTTGTGCTCTGACATGCACTGTCAACTGTAGGATCTTATACAGACAGGTGTGTGCCTTTCCAAATCACGTTCAAAATGTTTTTAATTAATTTGCAAAAAATTCTACAAAACATTTCACTCTGTCATTATGGGGTATTGTGTGGAGATTGATAAGGGATTACATTTTTTTAATCCATTTTGGAATAAGGCTGTAACATAACAAAATGTAGAAAAAGTGAAGGGGTCTGAATACTTTCCATACCCACTGTATATGACAAGCCATGTGAGCACTGGTTATCTGCTAACATCAAGTCCTAGAACTAACTGTATGATGAAGTCTCTTCTTTTTAGAGGTTCCTCTGCCTGGAATCTGCTCCCCACCAACATGAGATCAAAAACAGATTTTCTTTTAAAAAGTCACTTAAACATATGCTGATGTGCTATAAGCTTAATTTAGAGAAGAGTGAGTATTTCCCCTTAACTCTCTCCTCTCCGCCCCCGATAAGTGTACCTTTCAAGATTGCAAAAGACTCTTTTAAGTACCTTGGCGTAACTATCACTCGATCATTCTCAAAACTTTTCCAAGCTAATTTTATCCCTCTCCTTGAACGGTGTAAATCAGACTTTGCACGGTGGGCTGCTCTCCCGCTTTCATTAATGGGTAAACTTAACTCAGTGAAAATGAATACTCTCCCCAAGTTTCTTTATTTGTTTCAATGTCTGCCAATTTTTATTCCTCGTTCATTTTTTAAAACTGTGCAGCAACTAATTACCATCTTTATTTGGGGAGGGAAACCAGCTCGAATACGCAAAGAATTTCTTGAAAGGCCTAAACGCCTTGGGGGTCTTTCCTCCCTGAATTTTCAATTCTATTATTGGGCTGCTAATCTAAGTAACATGTCTCTCTGGCTTCTGTCCCCCGATAGTACAGTCTGTCCTGCACGGGTTAAGATTGAAGCTTCTCTTTGTCGACCCTACTCTCTGTCTGCCCTCCTCGGGACATCACTCCCTCTTCTGGTCTCTATTCCTAAACATAATGTAGTTGTGTGGCATTCTTTAAGGATTTTAAAACAGTTTAAGATATTTCATGGCATACAGGGCACCTCTCTCTTCTCTCCCATTCTTAATAACCCCTTGTTCCTTCCTTCTATTCGCTCCTCTTCATTTAATACCTCGGCTGCCAGGGGTGTACAAAGTCTTCAGCACCTGTACATAAATAACATCTTTGTCAGCTTCTCTCAACTTTCAGAGAAATTTGATCTCCCTCGTTGCCACTTCTTTCACTATCTACAGGTGAGAGACTTTATCAGAAAGAGGTTTCCCAATTTTCCATCCTGCCCACCTGAGACTCACCTTGACCACATCATAACCCTGTGTCTAAAATCTCAAAGAAGGAGGATTGCTAAAATATATGAATATAGTATTTCCATTAATTCCCCGTCTCTAGATATCATTAAACAACGCTGGGAAGGGGAGCTTGGTTTCGGCATTGGGGATGATGTTTGGGACACAGCCCTTAAAAATGTACACTGTTCATCTATATGTGCGCGTCACAGTCTGATCCAGTTCAAAGTCCTGCATCGTCTTCATTACTGTAACTCTGCCCTGGCTAAACTGTACCCTAACATAGACCCTCACTGCTATCGATGCAAAATAGTGCCTGCAACCCTTTACCACATGTTTTGGGGATGCTCAGAATTAGATCAATTTTGGTCCTCCTTCTTTGATTTGTTCTCTAAAATATTCCCCTCTGCCCCCTCACTGCTATCTTTGGTGTATCCCCAGCAAACATAACCACAACTACCAAACAGAGAAAAGCTCTTGCATTCTCTTCCCTATTAGCACAACGGTTGATATTGCTGAACTGGAAGAACGCTGCTCCACCCACCCACACTCATCTCATCCGTAATATAATGTCCAATCTTCAGCTGGAAAAGATCCGATACAGTGTAAATGGCGCCCTCCAGAACTTCCATAGCACTTGGGATGGTTTCATGAACTTTGTCAAGGATCTTGATGGGCTGCAGTTGGACTGATTAACATCCAGCAGATTTGGTACACTGTTAAAATACTTTGACTGGCAACACTTAACCTATGTGTGCAACCGGAAGCCCCCCCCCCCCCCCCCCCCCCCCCGTGTGTGTGTGTGTGCGTGTGTGTGTGTGTGTTTTTTGTTTTGTTTGCTTTTGTTATTTTTTTCTAACATTTTAAGGTTTCTGTTGTTGGTTTAGTGGTGCCTGGTACGTTCCACCAGCACCCTTGATGTTCCTTTCTAGTCTAATTTTGACTATATTATATTTGTGTCTATATTTAACATCTTATCCTCGATTTTTATGAATGTATGTCCATGTAAAATCAATAAAAATATATAAAAAAAAAAAAAACACATGCTGATGAATCTCTCATAGACATTGTTTTGTAATCACTGTTCATTTTTGCTGCCACGTGTTTGTGACATATTGTTTTTGTTTCCATTATTTTGTTGTTTGATGCTACTCATCGTTTATTTGCTCAGATACTTTGTTTATTTTGCAACTTTCATTTTATATTTTAATAATTGGCTACTATTGCATCTTTGTTTTATGGATAATGTGTGATTTTAAATAATTGTTTTTCTTTTTCTTTGGTTTTATTATTGTGTGGACCACAAGAAGACTAGAAACCACACTGTGGAAGCTAATGGGGATCCAAATAGAGAATAAAGAATAAAGGACACCTAAACCAAGGTCCTGGAGTGTCCCGCACAGAGCCCAGATCTAAATCCTATGGAGACTCTGTGGCGGGTGCTAAAAGTGAATGTCCATGCTGAGAAACCATGTACTGTGGACCAGCTGAAACAATTTGCTTTTGGAGAATGAGCCAAATCCCTCCAGAGACATGTGCTGACCTTGTAAAGAACTACTTGAAGAGGTTGTTGTCAGGTGTGGCTCAGAAAGGGTGAACTATTGACTACTAATGACCAGGGGCTAACAATTTTGGCCTAAACTGTAAGTTTACCCCCCTTCACAAGAGCAACATGTTGAGCTCTCGTGCTGAGCCTGCGAGTCCTGCCTTCAGGCTGGAAACAAGCCTGCTGCAGCACTGCTTTCACAATCACACTCACCTCCATGATTGAGACGGGTCTTCAGTGAAGCAAGGTGACTTCATGATGAGCAGCACTTTGTTTTGGTCCTGGTGAACACTGTGTGAACATGCAGCTCATCATTGAAGCCAGAAATCCTCAGTTTTGTTGTTTGTTTGTGTTCAAAGAAACCGAGGGCTGCTTTACATGACTTATGGAAATAAAGGGCAGAGGAATAGAAGACACAGACACTTTTTGGTTTGTAAGTAAATTAATCCCTTTTTTGTCATTCCACATGTAAACAACCCCCAGTGATTTGCATCCCTTGCATGTCTCCTGTGTTGTGTATCGGTGAACGCTTCACTTAATGACAGTCAACCTTTGTGCTTCGTGGTGTCAGCAGCATGGTCGGGCCAGAGACGTGCAAGAATGTTTTCTGTGAGTAAATCTTTAAATGAAATGACAGAACAATCAGATGTGTCAGTGTTTAGTTAGACTGGATTCAGAAAACTGTTGTTTGTTGAGGCGAGACTTAATATCCGTTCTGGTGTTTTTGCTGCTCTGCTGTACGGCTGTTTCGTGACGCTGTCTTCGTTTGCCTCTTTACACTGCCTGTAAGCTGCTTGCCTGCCTGCCCGCCCGCCTTCTACACGTCTTGGTGCAGGAGCCCTGATTGTAAGCCCTGATGTTTGTCCAGTGTGGGAACCTTAGCTGTTGGGTCGCTGACGCAGTCTGATTTAGTAGTCTAATTAATTGATCTTATTTTCCTGTTTGCTGTCCATTATAGAGTTTTGGCTCTGAGTGATTTAGTTATTGTGTGTTTTTCAGTTCTATTAACTGTTTTCTTTTGTTTCTCTCTCTTCCAGTGGCTGAGAGTCTGGTGGTGGTGCTGGTGATGTGGGTGGTGGTTCCCTCCTTTCTTTGTGTGCTGGGTGCCCCATTTGAGTTATTCCACAAGAGTGTGTGTAGGTTCCTCACGTGTGTTTGGGGTGTTTTCAATTTGATTTTCCTCACTGGGATCCCTCTCCTCGATCCATCGCACCTGGTGAGCCTTAGCCACATCCCCTCTATCACCCCCATTTTTATGAATGGATGTTTTTGTCTTTGTTTCCTTATGTTACAGAGTAATTTTAATAATATAATATAATAATAATTGTTTTATCGTGAACCACGCCTCAAGATCCTCTGTATGTATATGTTGAACCAGTGCACAATTTATCTGTTTAAATTTTCTTTCATACTTCCCTGGGTGAAATTCCCAGGGTGGCTTTGCCCCAAATAGTGACCTACCCTTGTACTGCCACACCTGTGAGTGCATGTAGAGCCTGCTGCAGCACTGCTTTCACAGACACACTCACCTCCATGATTGAGGCCTTCAGTGAAGCAAGGCGACTTCATGATCAGCAGCACTTTGTTTTGGTCCTGGTGAACACTGTGTGAACATGCAGCTCATCATTGAAGCATGAAACCCTCAGTTTTGGTATTTGTTTGTGTACAAAGAAACTGAGGGCTGCTTTACATGACTTATGGAAATAAAGGGCAGAGGAAACGAAGACAGACACTTTTTGGTTTGCATGTAAACAACCTCCACTGATTTGCATCCCTTGCGTGTCTCCTGTGTAATATATCCCTAAGAGCTTCAATTAATGACAGTCAACCTTTGTGCTTCGTGGTGTCAGCAGCATGGTCGGGCCAGAGACGTGCAAGAGTGTTTTCTGTGAGTAAATCTTTAAATGAAATGACAGAACAATCAGATGTGTCAGTGTTTTGTTAGACTGGATTCCTGGTTAACATTCAGAATAGTATAAATGTGTCTGCTGTAGAAAGAGTCCTCTTGAACTTGTTTTATGTGGACACTAAATCCACACAACTTCACCTTCAGTGTAGCTTAAAGAAACATTCTGTAGACTTTAATATGAAAGTCCTGTTTGGAAATGTGTGCTTGTATCTCGCTCTGTTCCACATGCTTCCTTCCTTGAATTTTGGCAGCTGTCGAGAGGGAGATAACTAAACGCTCTTTTGAGACTTTATCATCAGATTTACTGTAAAATGATGTAACATGAGAGTGGTCTCTAGCTGCACAGGTAAGACCCAGCCTATCTCAAAGAATAGAACCTGTATTTAAAGCTGATCTAAATGCTCTGCAGTCTGGTACAGAGGTCTGAGAGACTACAGAGTTAACAAACAGGGTAGGTCCACAGCTAGGGATTGTATAAAACCACTTTAAGGTTTGTATACAAAGTACCCATGAGTCTTGAGGATTTGGTTCTGAGTTATTAAGACTCAGTCCACACAAACAGATGTTCTTAAATACTGATTTTTTTTTTCATCTATGTTAAGAGAAAAAAAAAAGTCCCCTCCACACTAGTGGTGTATTTGAGTGTTTCTCTGTCCACCCGACACGGGTGAAAACACCTGCATAAGACTGTCAGGTTTATTTATAATTTAATTTCCTTTAGGTGCATTTCATCCAAGAGTTCCGGGGTCTTTTAGCCCCCAGAACTACTTTACCCTGAACTAAAAGGTTCCTGATCCCCATTGTTGTCTGTGAGTCGACCGCGGGCTGAAGTCCCGGGTAGATTGTGCAAATCAGGCCAGTGAAATATGGAGGGAAAAAAAGTAAATGCACTACACCACCAGACCAGTAGAGGGCAGTAAAACAAAGACGAAAGACATCATAGAAGCAGACAGACAGGCAGGTATCATTATAGGATTTTGCAGTCTGGTGCCAGAGAAACCACCTCCAGCTCAATGCAGGAAAGACCAATAAACTGGACTTGTCAGACAACCGCAAGAAGGGACAAAGCAGACTCTTCTGCTCAGGAGACTCAGGTCTTTTGGTGTGGAGGGGGCTCTTCTGAAGTCCTTCTTTGACTCTGTGGTGGCATCAGCCATCTTCTTTGGAGTGGTCTGCTGGGGAAGTATCATCTCTGCTGCTGACAGGAAGAAGCTGAACAGACTGGTGAAGAAGGCCAGCTCTGTCCTGGGCTGCCCGCTGGACCCTGTGGAGGTGGTGGCTGACAGGAGGATGATAGCAAAGCTATCTTCTCGGATGGACAACACGTCACACCCCCTCCAGGAGACCAGAACAACACTAAGTAGCTCATTCAGTGACAGACTTCTTCACCCGCGGTGTCTCACGGAGAGATACAGCAGGTCTTTTATTCCTGCAGTGGTCAGACTATATAACCCATAATATACCAATATACAATAACAACCACAACACAGGCCAGTCGAGACTGTGTCATCAGTCCATCACATCAGACACCATATAGAACTCTGAAAACTCTGTTTTTAGTGACCACAAACACAGTTCATGTGCAGACACAAGGGCGCAAGTTGATCTAAACTGTTTACTCCAGCCCTCTCACAGAGTTCTGGACAGGACTCTCTGTCTGTTGTTTCCCACTCCTATTAAGACTCTGTTCCAGCTCATGCACAATGACAGGAACATGAAGGATTTCAAAGTTATCTCTTTCTGGTTCACTGCATGTCACTCCCCATTCTCTCTCTCTTCAGCTGTCCTATCTCATCTAGGCAACCCCCAAAATTCACACACACACACACACACACACACACACACACACACACACACACACACACACACACACACACACACACACACACACACACACACACACACACACTAACCCCCCCATGTATGACTTGTCTCCTGAAGGTGTGCCTATCAGATTGACTGGTGTCGGGTCTGGTCAGTGTAAAGGGAGAGTAGAAATCTTTCATGAAAGGACCTGGGGAACAGTCTGCGGTGACGGATGGGACCTGAACGATGCCATGGTGGTGTGCAGACAGTTGGGCTGTGGTACAGCACTGAGCGCCCCTCTGTCGGCCCACTTTGGTGAAGGAAGCGGACCGATCTGGCTTGATGACGTTGCCTGTTCAGGAAGAGAGAGTTCTTTAACGGACTGTGGACACGGTGAATTCGGCCAACATGACTGTGATCACAGTGATGACGCTGGTGTGGTCTGTTCCGGTGAGACAATAGTAGAGCACATATCATTTAAAGCTGATACTTGTATTTGCTTTTAAAAACCCTTCACCTGGTCGATACTTGATTGATGCTTTGATTCTAGGCGATGACATCAGGTTAGCTGGGTCCAGGTCTACTCGATGCTCTGGAAGGGTTGAAATCTACCATGACCAGACCTGGGGAACAGTCTGTGATGACAGCTGGGACCTGAATGATGCAAACTTGGTGTGCAGACAGTTGGGCTGCGGCACAGCACTGAGTGCCCCTCGGTGGGCCCACTTTGGTGCAGGAAGCGGACCGATCTGGCTCGATGACGTTGCCTGTTCAAGAGAAGAGAGTTCTTTTTCTGACTGTGGACACGGTGGATTCGGCCAACATGACTGTGATCACAGTGACGACGCCGGTGTGGTCTGTTCAGGTGAGAACACTTTTTGATGACGTGTCGATGATCCCCCTCTGATCACAGCTGAGCGAGTTTCACACGAAGCACCTCAGTCCAGTTCAGTTGTATTTATCAAGATAAGCTTTGTGCTTGTTTTCTCTTTGTCATGAACAGAACCAAAGATGGAGGATGGTTTGTAGATGTTGTTGTAAAAGTGACGCTGAATAACCTGAGCAATGATAACTTCAGGGCTTCAGACAGTGTTGCTTTAAGAAGTCGTCATCAAGGGCTTTAGTCTCAGAAGAAGGAGACACTCATTTGCTTCGATGATAATTAAACGTAACCAAGCAATAACCTCCATGTTTATTTGGTTCTCTTGTGTATTACAAACTCTATCAAAGTCAAAGCAGTAGGAAAACCGACATCTTAAAATGTGAAACTGCTTTAAAATCGAACTGCATTGTATGACCTGCTTTTCATTTTGTCTGTACCCAGCTGCCTCTGCACCAAATGTGGCGCCAACTGGAACAGCATCTCAGTCAACAACATATAGTTATCTGTCACCAAGATTAGGAAGACTGTTAGTTGCTAATGCTTCATTAGCAATTGATGGGAATAAAAATCCAGAGCATTATGATGGCTCCTGCACCCATACATCACATGCATACACCCACTGGTGGAGTTTGCTCCTGCCAGCTGTTTACAGGATCACACACATCAGCATCACCAACAGAATGCTCTTTACTCAACGCATCAATGATGCTCAGATCCTCATCGGTACTTCCACAGAGAACAACGGCAACAACAACCCAAGGTAACACTGGAGAGTGTTGTTTACATATTATCAGTAAAACTAGCCGTTATAGTCCTTTAATATCTCTGTCCTTTACCAGATGTGACGGTGTATACGGCATCAACCCTGGAGCTACAAGAACTTTCAACTGTGGAGGAATGATCGGTCAGATGGTCACTGTGAATCTCAAAGGATCAAATAGTGCGTTGTCAATGTGTGAGTTGGAAGTGTATGGAGGTAAGTGACTCAGAACTTGTCCCAATCCAGGAGCTGCAGGCTTGGAGGGCTGCAGCCCCTAGATTGGGATGAAGTTCAGTTTGCTTGTTGCCCGTCTTAACTGTTGCATCTCCAAACCAAATCTGCTGTCGCTCATTTCCAGAAATGGCTGCTCCGTCCTTCAGCGCCGTGGTGATGGGTAGGAGCGTAGCAGTGGTGGAGAAGAAGCTGTGTTGTTCTGATGCTCTGTTCTACTGCAGAGACTTCTACTGGGACCTGCTCAGCATACGCAGTGAGGAGGAGCAGAGGGAGGTGGAGGAGGTGCTAAAGAGCGTCTCCTTCCCCCTCACTGAGCGTGTTTGGTTGGGCCTGCGCAGGTAACAGGACCGTTTCACAAAGGGTGAAGGATGTTCCTCATATTAGTTGTGTTCCTTGGACTATCATTTATTCATGGTATTTAATAAAATGTCTTTATGTTGCTGTCACGATTAAAATCACATCAAATACAGATTGAAAGTGCTTGAGCTCTGCTCAGGCTTGTATGAAAACCTGGTTCCAGTAGCTCTCATGCCACTTTAAAGCTCAGATGTCAAGGCCTCATTTTAGGGACTTGATGGGTGACACCTGGTTCTGGATGTCTGGTGATTCCATGGATTTCAACGACTTGAAGACTCAGTCCACCTGGGACAACACCAGTCCATGTGGTGCCATGGACAGCAGCGATGGCTTCCACTGGGGGGATCGTCCATGTGGAGAGCACCTTAATTTCGTCTGTTTGAAAGGTGAAGGTTCAGCCTTTGTTGTATTCAGACTGTACTTGAAGAGGGTCTGATGGTCTCTGTAGAACAAGGGGGTCAGGTGTAGTAGGAGTGTTTTTAATGAATCAGAATCCTCAGAGTTAGTTGACTTTTCACCTCTTCTTCTGTCTTCACAGACATCCAGAGAGACAACGAGAGATTGGAGTTCTACAGCAGCAGCAGACCATAAACGCAGCACCAAGAGAAAATCACTCTGCTGGACCGTACAACGACCTTTACTGATACGTCAATAATACACCTTCTTCTTTTTGACCTTTTGAAGGTCATAACTTTCTGTGATCATATAAAATGTGATAAAGTACGTCACATACAGAAACCATATAGTTTTGCTGTGGTGTAGCATAGGTTGATCTTGCCTTCAACACAAGCTGTGTCTTCAGTTTAGGATGGTGCGCCCCCCATATAACGGCAGGGAAAACACTGTCCGGTATCAGGCTGTATTCTAATGATGCGTTCACACCAAATGCGAATGATCGCTCGAATAAAGACGCTAGTATGTTTTGTGTTTACTCCCTCAATTCGTGCGTCACAATCGCGTGTAAACGAGTGCTCAAGACGCGAATATGTGCGAGAGGGAGGGGGGCTCCCATGCCGCAGCAGTCTGTTGTTATCAAACAAGGTTGAGCTTGACATTGAATGGGGAAGCTGGTTATGCTAAAGGTGGCAGAGCTAACTTCCTACTACAATTGATAGCTGGTTTCAAGTGACTGACAAAGTTTTTCACAACTCAGCAGATAATCCTCCTCACTCTCTGTCCTCACAGTGAGCTCCTGTTTATACCTGATCCCATAAAAACAGGTAGAGTCACAGAGTTCAGGAAGCTGCTCAGAGATAGAATCAAAGTGTCCCATATATTACAGATGAGTGAATCTCAGCTGGTCCATACGTCACACCTCGCATTACCGGGCGATCTGCATGCTGATTGGCTATCGCGTTGCGATGGAGTTGCTGGAGTTCAGATATTTCAACTTTCGTGAATCATTCGCGCGAATGAAATAAATATAAAATTGCATATTGTTCGGTTCATAGGGTGTATTGAACAGTGACCACTGTATCGAAAGGTTCAATGCAGATACACCTATTGTTGCACCCCTAATATATATATATATATATATATTTCCAAATCAGAGATCCAAATTAATATTCAAAAGTTCATCAGAATTCCTCCTGCTATCACCAAGCTATATATTAGTTGTCTGCTATTGGACATACACTTATCCATCTAGATCATATGTCATCATAACATCCTTCACTAAGTTGTCAGTAATCCATGCTCAAAGGTATCCTTGTCTGTTATTCATCTATTTTGTCTGTTATGCATGTAATCTGTTCATTATCTGTCATTATTATAATCTACTATTAATCATGTTGTTGAAATAAAACTTCATGTATCATCGTTGTCTGTATATTCACTTCAAAAGCAGATGGGCCAATGTGTTTGTCAAGAACTTAATTTAATGGTAATGAGACTGATTTAAATGATTCAACTAATCCGTTTGATTATAGAGGTAATTAAGTGTGATTAGTTCCTCTGATAGAGGTGGTGCCACAAGGTTTATACGAGGAAAAAGTCAATATTATTTTCATATTTGAATAACTGACATTACACAGGGTCCAGGTGTGGCGCAGAATATCCTCCATTCTCTCTATGTCATCAAGTGAAACATCTGTCTGTCATCCTACATCTGTAAAGAAATGTGGCAGGTGAGAAAGGGACAGATTTTCAAATGACTCTACACCATCACACTCAACACGGGCTCCCCACAGGGATGTGTCCTGAGCCCCCTGCTGTACACACTCCTCACATACATGACTGCTCTGCAAGGTACCCGAGCAATCACATAGGGAAGTTTGCAGATGACTGTGGTTGGACTGATCTCCAACAACAAGTCTTTGTACAGGCAGGAGGTGTAGGATCTTGAGGTCTTATGCAGATCTAACAATCTCAGCATCAGTGTGGGGATGACTAAGGAGAAGGTGGTGGATTTTAGGAAGAGAGGCCGCACCCCTCATCATCCCCTCTACCTTACATCAGAGGCGCAGCTGTGGAGACGGTGTCAACCTTCAAATACCTGGGCCTGCACATCTCCAATGACCTCACGTGGTCCACCAACACAGGCAGCACCATAAAGAAGGCCCACCAACGCCTGTACTCTCTGAGGAGGCTGAAGGGGGCTGGCCTCAGCCCTGCTGTCCTGACTTCTTTTTACCAGTGTGTGGTGGAGAGCACACTGACAGCATCCATCACTGTCTGGTATGGGAACTGCTCTGTTGCTGACAGGAAGGCTCTGCAGGGAGTGATCAAATCTGCTCCAAAAACTACAAACAGCAGCCTCCCTTCCCTGGAGGACATATATGTCAGCAGGTGCAGAGGCAGGGCGTCGCACATCACGGAGGACCCTAGCCATCCAGCACACAGACTGTTCACCCCCCTTCCCCTCAGGCAGAAGGCTGCACAGCCTAAAAGCCAGAACAACAAGGCTAAGGTGTAACTTCTTTCCAGAAGCTGTGAGACTTGTAAACTCTCTTTAGGTCTGTTCTCTGCACTTTACCACTGTGACTGCATGCACACATTACTGCACTTTCTCACTGTATTATTTGTGTTTGTTATTCATCAGTGAAAGCAGATATGTATTGTGTATTGTATTTATAGGTCTTTGTTTTTCTGAACTGAGTTGTTAATGTATTCTATTTTTATTAACCAGGATAAATATTATTGTTATTGACATTGTATTGTTTGTTCAGAGTTACTTTTATTCTTAAATAAATAAAATGTGTAAAATATAAATCTTTATCCCACTTTTCTTGAAGTTTATGAATATTGTGATTGGTGGTGGAGCTGACTGCAATACAAGGGGCACCAGCTAAAATTTTAGCCTAGGGCACCAAAGTGGTTTGGGCCGGCTCTGGATGGGAGACAGCCTGGGAATACCAGGAGCTGAAAGCTTTTTACTTCTCTTTACAGACAGCAGAGGGCGCTGCAGTTATTACAATATAAACAAAGCTAAGACACTCCAATAAAATATATTTTCTAATTCTAAAACATTTACATTTTATTGATTTAAGAGGCTATAGTAAAAATGGAATCAAGCTCTTGATTCACTTTCACTACATCTAACTAGAAATCTTTGTTACTCAGAACAAGATGACCTTAAAACAATAAAATATGATCTGACTTGTCACGTTTAAGGAAAGACTTGAGGACCAAAGTACAGATTTTAGGGAAAAAAAGTTTTAATAAACTAAAAGTACCAACAAAAAGTCCAAGAATAAATCCAAATAAAACACAGGGCTCACAAGAAAAGAACCAGAGAACACAGGTTAGACCAGGGGTGTCCAAACTTTTTTTCAAAGAGGGCCACATATGATGTTGTCAGAATACCTCAGGGCCAGTGGCTCCTACTGAGACTTAGGAATCCCAAAAGTTATATATGAAATATTCATTTAATAACAATCATTTAAAAATTTGTCTCAATAAATCAGTAACTAGATAGTCCTCAGTTCTCTACAAGCCATGTACACATGAGCAAACATTATCTTCTTCTGGAGGAAAACGTTTCTCATTAGGGTCGGGCAATGTGGGAAAAGTATTGTATCATTATTTCCCTATGGCAGGATCATGATCTAGATTTCATCACACTTCTTTTTTATGTGGTTTTTAAGACCTTTCTGACAAGCAGGCAACATTTTAAGAACAAAATAATTATTTTCCTGAGTTCTGAACATTTTTGATGCACCAAATTTTGCCTTTTCTGCACAATTTCATAATTTGATCATGTCTTGTGTCCTCTTTTGTGTCTTCTGAAGTTTTAGTGTTCATCAAGAACATTTTCACATCATGATAAAAACATTAATTCGAAAACTTGTCAGCTTTAAGAGTCCTTATGTTTCGTCTTTATTGCAGCCTTGCAGAATTCCCAGAGCTTTGGCTTTAGACAGGTAGTCCATATGAAGCTTTTTGAGACGTTTCTGGATTGACTTTAGTTTTGTTTGTAGAAAGAAACTGTGATGAATTTCTTTGCTATAAATAACACAATTTAAGATGGAAGCTTGGGGCCATAAATAAATGGACCTGGGGCCGCAATTGGCCCCCGGGCCGTACTTTGGACATCCCTGGGTTAGACGTAAAATGATCCAACAAAGGGACAGAGGAAACAGAGCAACTAAATACACCATGGCATGACTATTATTAAAGTCCTGTTTATTTGTTTATCTGTTTATTTGGATCCCAATTAGTTAAAACCAAGGTAGCAACTACTCTTCCTGAGGTCCACTCTTGCAAATATGTACAATCCACACACAAATTATATTAAAAATAAATCCAAGTCAAAAACAAAACAAAACAAAAACACATTACCACAATAATAACATACAATACAGTACAATACAATGCAATGTATGACCAAGCTTGAAAATACAATACTTTTTAATGAAAAGTCATACTATTAATACTCTGACCAAAACAATTAAATACTACCATTACTAATGATAACATCAATAATGACAACAACAATAACCACACCATCACTGTCACTCACTGTCTACCTTAACTTCATACATATATATAATATATAACAAATATATTTAAAGAGAGACTCTGCGACACAAGACACTGCTTTAAAGTCTTTTTTAAAACTTGTAACGGAGGTCCTGTCAGACTCCGTTACGTTAATATGTACCTGGGGAAATTGTTACCTAGACCCTGTTGTTGTGGCATGAGCCAAAGTAAATAATTACATGACATAACATGATTTATAAAATGATAATGCAGAGAAAGGATGCAAAGTTCTTTTATTGTATTCAGCCTGTATTCATGTGTGTGTGTGTGTGTGTGTGTGTGTGTTGACCCCGCAGGCGATCGGTGTGTGTCTGGTTGCCGGTGCGTGATTTGGCCGTACCAACTATGGGGAATAAACAGTGAACAGTAACAGAGTTTGGAGCAGTTATGGTGTTCTGTAGAATGTTTTAGTTGTGTAATTGATAAATGTATGATGGTAGTGATGTTACGAGATGTGCCGAGGCTTCGAAGCGTGTGTCGAGTAACGGAGGGGGCGTTTCCGTGAAGCGTGTATCGAGGCTTGTTTCATTGAGGGGAGGAGCCGAAAATGATGACGTCCGAAGCCTCGCTGCCCGGCTGTACCACGTGACTGCTTCGGCAAGTGGTTCAGATTTTGCTGCGAGGTTTGACAGCAATATAAACCCCTCAGGCTCCGTTCAAAATCTGGGTGTTTGATGGAGAGTTGCGGTCAGTTCAGACTTTGGATAGAGTTTTGATAGTTTGGATACTAGAGTTTTGACAGCGTTTATATAGTTTGGAGAGTTTAGAGAGAGAGAGAGAGAGAGAGAGAGAGATGGTTTGAAGATTTAGGAGTGAAAAGAGGACAGGTAAGACGGAGCCAGCTAGAAAGAGCGGAGTTAGGTGCGGACCTGTAGTCACTCTGGTGCGGTCTTGGCCTAATGGTTAAGTTGCACGCCTATGATACAATTGGCCCGGGTTCTAGCCCAGCCTGCAGCTTTTTCATCGCATTTTTCACCCACTCTTTCCCAGTTTCTACACTGTCCTCTCCTCTATAAATAAAATGAGTCAAAGCCCAAAAAATATAACTTAAAAAAGAAAGAAAGAGGAGGATTTCCCCTGTGTGGTAACATTTTGATTTAATAACTCCTAACTCCTAATAACACAAGCATATTCAGTGCCCTCTTCCTAGTTCCACAATCACTTTCACTGTCCTCTGTCTGCTTAAGCCAATCCCATTTTCCTAAAGTGACAGAAAAATATAATTACACAACCTGCCATATCATATGATACTACCATTTTGGGAAAATTTACACACACAGAATACATTCAAAAATATTGTATCATACACATATATAATAATTTATGTACAGAAATTATTTGGTCATACATTTTTTTGTAATTCATAGTCATTACCATAACAGAAACAAAAATGCAATGCATCACACATTATGTGTTTAAGATCCAGCAGCATGTAATGATAAACCTGGCCAGTAGGTGGTTTCGTGTGCACATGAAGCTTCGAGTAATGAACCCTTTCTCGAACCAATTGGCTCAAGTGGTTCGAAGCCTCATGAGGCTTCATCTCACCATCACTATATGATGGCAACAAACTTACCTGTACCGCTCTGTCTCCACTCCCAGGGTGCACGCGCAAAAGAGTCCCCGGGGAAACAGCAGCCTCTTTATTGTGTAGGGAGGGTTCCACCGGGAGATGTGTATGGGGGGTTGTTAGTGCCAGAGGCTTAGTTTGTTTTATGTCCTTTTTAGATTGTATTGAGGTTGTAAATGTATGGTAAGGACATAAGGGCATAAATAAAACTGGGGATTAATTAATCTTAATATTTGTTTGGTGTTTAGGTGAGTTTTAGAGTGTGTGTATTTTTAGCACCCCTCTTCATGGTAGCACCCAATTGGAGAGGGTATATAAGTGTGGGCTTTGTGTCTTGAGGGAGAGTCTGTCTGTCTTGGGCATGTGGCTGAGTACTCTGTTTTATTCGTGGTGTAAATTGTGCACAGAAAATAAATGCCCACAACTGGGTTTTTGCAATCTTCTGCCTCTGCCTCCTTATATGGTCGTGACCGCTCCGAGGTCTTTCTCACAAAACTGTTTTACTGGTTGAACTGGTAATAGCAGATAGAAGACCAATCCACATCTTCATACCTCTATATGGAACATTTGGGTCCGATACACAGAGTTCATTTTTCAGTGCCGATGGGCATATCTATTGTTTCTTTCTAAGCACCATGTGCAGTCTGCTGGGGCGCGACAGGAAACAAAGAGAGAGAGCAAGCATTGAGAGGAAGAGAGTGGAGTGAGAGATTTGAATGAGGGATAGAAAAAGGAGAGAGCAAAGCATATGGTTAGAGTAATAAAAGTAAGGAGCATTAAGTTACTAACCATGGACCTTTCTGGAGTCCCTGAGCTCCCTTGTCTCGTAGGTTCCTCTGAGCTGCCGTAGACGTCCTCCTGCTGCGGACGTTCCAGACTCCAGCTGATACAGACGTGCTGGACTCCAGCGGCAACAGCTACTACTACTCGTCTCATCACTATCACCTCTCCCTCTCTCTCTTATTCTCCTCTATCCCTCTTTCCAGACCCAACTCGGCTTCAGCAGGTGGCTGTCTAACATGAGTCTGGTTCTGCTCGAGGTTTCTGCCTGTTAAAGGAAATTTGTCCACTCCACTGTAACTAGCTAAATACTGTGAGGTGCAATGCTCATGGTGGATTAAGGTGGGGTCAGACTGAGTCTTATCCTGTCTTGGTGTTGGGTCTCTGTTCATAATTTTTCATAGAGTGGTCTAGACCTGCTCTGTTTGTAAAAGAGTCTTGAGATAACGTTTGTAGTGATTTGGCGCTATACAAATAAAGATTGATCGATTGATTAAGGTGGTTAGTGAGAGGGGAAGAGAACAGCAGGTGAAGTGGAGAAGGGTGTTTGATGGAGGACAAAGTAAGGACACTTCTTTGTGTTTGCTTATTACCTTTGTGAGAAAGTGTGTGTGAGATCTTGGTTCATCTTTTTCTAACAATATTGGTCTGTGGTTTGTTTTGGCAACAAATAAGCCAAGTTGCAGAAACTGTCAGAGGTTAGTTATATTCTAGCACGTAGCAAGAATTTACAACTAAACTTACGTTCTTATTAAGAACTAGACTGACACAGCAAACTAAACAGAACTGCACAGAGTAACTTGGGCTGTGCGATATATTGTTTAGGACGTGGAATATTAAGCACATGACCTGAACCATGTCATGATGCTGCTTGTTGGTTACTTATAATGCTGAGGGAAAATGTCTGGAGATTTACAGTTGAGGCCAAAATGATTAGCCCCCCCAGGAGTTATGGAACATTTTCATTTAATTCTGTCCAACGTTTGAATCATTGATAAAACTTGATATAATCAATCATTCACCGATGCTGTTTAGTAGCTTTGGTACATTTTGGAATGTGAAACACATTTTTAGGACAGCTTTATATCAAATATAGTGAAAAATGGGGTGGTCAAAAATACTAGCCCCATGTGAACTTTTGCTTTCAGAACACACCTGAGCAGTTGGTTTCCTAACATCACCTGTCGGTCAATTGGCCTCCTAACAACACCTGAGCATCCAATCAGCAATGAGCTTTACTTAAAGGACACCAAACAGAGCACTTGAACACGTTATTGAGAGAGACTACTCATACTAACCATGCCAAAGACAAAGGAATTCAGTCTTGAGCTCAGAAAGAAGATAAAGGAGGCTCATAATAAGGAGGAAGGCTATACTGTCATTTCCAGGTGTTTTACAGTGTCTAGAACAGCTGTATGTTGCATCAATGCAAAGTTCAAGGAGTCAAACTCTGTAAGAAACAAACCTAGGTGTGATAGAAAAACGCAAGATTTCAAGAACTCTGGAGAGGAAAGTAGTCAAAGATGTCACCAAGAAGCCCTGGACATCTGCCAAGATGATTGTTGCTGACCTGACCTCCTCTGGAGTTGATTTTTGAAGGAACACAGCTGTTGGGGATCTTCATCGCAGTGGGCTTCAGGTCCATCATCCCCTTCACTTAAAGAACGGCACATCCGGGCCAGACTGAGGTTTACCCGTAAACATTTGAAAGGTAAAGATGAGTTTTGGGAGTCTATACTTTAGTCTGATGGAACTGTTTGGGAACATGGATGGTGATTATGTTTGGTGAGGAAAGGGAGAGTCCTTCAACCCTAAGAACACCGTTCTCACAGTTAAACATGGTGGAGGGAGCATCACGCTACAAACAGACACATATCAGTGATCCAGGTCGACTTCAACAGGACTTTAAGATGATCACTGTGTCAGAAGGTAACAGGACTTTAAGATGATCACTGTGTCAGAAGGTAACAGGACTTTAAGATGATCACTGTGTCAGAAGGTAACAGGACTTTAAGATGATCACTGTGTCAGAAGGTAACAGGACTTTAAGATGATCACTGTGTCAGGAGGTAACAGGACTTTAAGATGATCACTGTGTCAGAAGGTAACAGGACTTTAAGATGATCACTGTGTCAGAAGGTAACAGGACTTTAAGAGGATCACTGTGTCAGAAGGTAACAGGACTTTAAGATGATCACTGTGTCAGAAGGTAACAGGACTTTAAGATGATCACTGAGTCAGAAGGTAACAGGACTTTAAGATGATCACTGTGTCAGAAGGTAACAGGACCTTAAGATGATCACTGTGTCAGAAGGTAACAGGACCTTAAGATGATCACTGTGTCAGAAGGTAACAGGACTTTAAGATGATCACTGAGTCAGAAGGTAACAGGACTTTAAGATGATCACTGTGTCAGAAGGTAACAGGACAACAAAATAGAGCATACTTATTATTAAACTCATCTAAACCTGCAAAAAGTAAACTTTATAGTTTTGTAGCATACTCAGTGATGATAGAAGTATTAAAGTAACATAATACTATCCAAATGAGCAGAAATTCAACCACAGAAAGGCTCTGTGACCCGTTGTTTGTATGAGGTTCTCTCTATGCTGGATCCAGCTGATCCTGGCCGGTCTGAGCTGGCACTACGCTCCAAACACACGTCCCGTGTACCCCCTGTGGTCCTTCGGGGTCTGAGCAGGCTTAGGTTGGCACTAGGTCTTCCAACAAGACAATGACCCAAAGCATACGTCAAAATCAGTCCAACAGTTCTAAAAGGACACTTAAACCAAGGTCCTGGATTCTCCTGCACAGAGCGTAGATCTAAATCCTGTGGAGACTCTGTGGCAGGTGCCCAAAGTGAATGTCCATGCTCAGAAACCATGTACTTTGGACCAGCTGGAACAATTTGCATTGGGAGAATGAGCCAAATCCCTCCAGAGACATGTGCTGACCTTGTAAAGAACTACTTGAAGAGGTTGTTGTCAGGTGTGGCTCAGACAGGGTGAACTATTGACTACTAATGGCCACTGGCTAATAATTTGGGACGTGTCATTTTTACCTTTTCTTGTTTCAATTCATTCCATCAATATAATATCCTAATCAAACATAGTGAACATTTTGACTTTGTTATTTTGTTTGTTTGTGTTGGTGTTTGTTTGTGTTCAAGGAAACTGAGGGCTGCTTTACATGACTTATGGAAATAAAGGGTAGAGGAAACCAAGACAGACACTGTTTGGTTTGTAAATAAATTAATCCTCTTTTTTTCATTTCACTTGCAAACAACCCCCAGTGATTTGCATGCCTTGCGTGTAGGGTTTCCACCTTGGATTTGTAAAATCTCTTCTGATCTTACAGTGTGTGGTGTGCACTACGGAGCACACCTGGCTTTGATCGTAAGGGGGGGATCAGGACAAAAATCAGCCCGATTATTCTGCAGTGTGTACTCGCCTTTAGGAGCAGGAAGCTTGCCAATCCGCGTTTGATTCATTTATCCACCTAATCACTAGCTCTCATTAAAATGGCCTTTTGTTATTTGTCTACTATTTAGATACTAATGTGGCTGATTGGTGGGGGAACCGGGATCCACTGCTGTTTTGCTGAACTACGGTTTTGCTGTTTCATTACACTGCACTGTAACAAATAGACTGTAGAATTTACAATAAACACCTGGCAAAAAAGTTGCCAATAAAGTCTTGTAAATTGTGTTGTTAATTACTGTAAAATAAATTACAGTATATTACAGGATACCTTTTACAGTTGTTTGTTGTATGTATATTACACCAATTTATTGTTTTCTTTTATACATTTTTTTTAATTGTAATCTAATTTACAACATTTTCTTGTGTTCTATTCAAATCACAGAAGTTACCTGGCAACTTAGTTGCCAATGAAAAGCTGTTAATACTTCATAATACCATATATTGCTGTACAATGGTTATAGTTAATTTTTGGTTATTTACATTGGCATATTGTGAAATGTTTTGAATAAGACAAGGCTTGCTGTTATTTTCTTTACCTGTTCAATAAAACCAAAAGTCAGAGCTTCTAAAATATAAAGGTTCTATTAAAACAACAACAGTTTTAAAACACATAATGCTTTCAGAAACGTTGTGTTACTTAAGTTACTGGAAAACAATGCTGCCACTCCAGCGAGGACATTTGGATGTGGTGGCACAACCACCTGACCCTCAATGCTCAGCATCCAAGTGGTTGCTCTGAGAACTTCACCTAAACATAAATGAACATATAGTTTATATGTAAAAATGTTGTTTGATGTCTTTCACATAAAAAATATCAACATGTTAAACTGTAAAGCTAATATACATGTCCTTCATATAGTTATGGTCTTTGCAATGCTTTAAAACAGATTTTTTTTAAATGTATACACTACCTAAGACAATGAGTCGTGGGGAGTCAGGAAGCGCCAGTGTTCCTTCCACATCAGCTGCTGTTGCCAACACCTAAAAGACAAAGAAAATGCATTCAAAATTGAAATAGTCCTTGACCTCAGCTCAACTGTTGAGGGTAACCAGGTCATACCAATGCTCGCTCTGCCTGCTCACAGGGTGAGCCGTGTGACTATGGAGAGAATATTGTGTCTTTAATATGCAATCAAAAATAATGGATTTGAGAACAAAAAACAATTTTGCAAACAAAATTATGATTTGAAAAATATGAAATAATGCTATGAATAAAGGAAATATATTTGTGATTAAAAATGTATCTTTATAAATCCACTCTTTTTTTTGTTACAAACAAAATTATTATTCTCACGAACCACAGATTCGTTTGCGTTTCCAGTTTTTACGTTTGCGTTTCCAGTTTTTGCATTTGCGTTTCTACATAACTGTCATGGGCGGGACCTCCCCTGAGAGATGCAAGAAGCCTCCTGATTGGTCAGTCTCACTCAGAGAGACGGTGTGACAACTTCCGCCCCAACAAGTTGTTGCCGCGAAGGGAGACATATCAACATGGAGAAACAGGTACGTTTTGCGTAACATACCTGTCTATTTTCTGTCTTATTGGTGCTATCAAGGTTACACTTGTCGTTCGTTCTTCCAGTGTTTTTTTCCCCTAACCGTTTTAGATGGCGGTATCAGACATTAACACCTAACACGCTGTGTGCTCGTCATAAGTGACTGACTTTATTACCGCCCGGCTTTAGTGACAGTTATCCTAATTTCATAGTTATCGGCCTGTTTATAAATAAATAAACAAACTTTTTCATTAGATATACTATCAGAACTAATCAGGAGGCGTGTGTGTGGATTGTTGAGGGGTCATTCCTCCTTTAAGTTAAGTAAAAATAAACTAAAAGCATAAAAGGGGCCATATTTTCACTGATCTTCAACCCTTAGGGTTTGATCATGTTTTATTTATCACTGTCGCTGGTACCAGAAAGCAGCATCAGGAAGCGGTTTACTGAGGTAACTGTTATTATGACTGTTTTCACTCATGGAGAATAATTTCCCTTGTCTTCACAGGAGGATGGAGAACCATCCTGAATCCTCATGATCAAACCCTAAGGGTTGAAGATCAGTGAAAATATGGCCCCTTTTATGCTTTTAGTTTCTTTTTACTTAACTTAAAGGAGGAATGACCCCTCAACAATCCACACACACGCCTCCTGATTTGTTCTGATAGTATATCTAATGTATTTTTAATCACAAATATATTTCCTTTATTCATAGCATCATAATTTTGTTTGCAAAATTGTTTTTTGTTCTCAAATCCATTATTTTTGATTGCATATTAAAGACACAATATTCTCTCCATATGTGACCCTGTCGCCGCCACCTGAAGGCTGGTGAGCAGTCTCTGGTGGGACCGCTGCAGACTGCTGCCCTTCCTCTGTGGCAACAAGTTGAGCTTGGACTATTGAACCCCTTTTTCCTGATTTGGAGCAAATGGACTCTGGGGGTTACTTCTTTGTTTTGATTATGTGTTTAACTCGTTTGAATTGAGTATTCCTTTGTCATGTTCATGTTAACTTGACAGAGTTATTTGAGTATTTTGTGTTACTGCCATTAGCATTGTTTTCATTTAATTTGTTTACCTGATTTACCATTTAAATAAGTTATTCAAGTGACTTACTTTTGGTTTAGTTATCTGAAGTTATTTTGGGCAGCTTCAGTATTTTCTGTTCATAATTAATTGATCTTATTTTCCTGTTTGCTGTCCATTATAGAGTTTTGGTTCTGAGTGATTTAGTTATTGTGTGTTTTTCAGTTCTATTAACTGTTTTCTTTTGTTTCTCTCTCTTCCAGTGACTGAGAGTCTGGTGGTGGTGCTGGTGATGTGGGTGGTGGTTCCCTTCTTTCTTTGTGTGCTGGGTGCCCCATTTGAGTTTTTCCACAAGAGTGTGTGTAGGTTCTTCACGTGTGTTTGGGGTGTTTTCAATTTGATTTTCCTCACTGGGATCCTTCTCCTCGACCCATCGCACCTGGTGAGCCTCAGCCACATCCCCTCTATCACCCCCATTTTTATGAATGGATGTTTTCTTCTTTGTTTCCTTATTTTAAAGAGTCATTTTAATAAAAAAAATAATAATAAAATAATTGTTTTATCGTGAACCACGCCTCAAGATCCTCTGTATGTATTTGTTGAACCAGTGCACAATTTATCTGTTTAAATTGTCTTTCATACTTCCCTGGGTGAAATTCCCAGGGTGGCGTTGCCCCAAATAGTGACCTACCCTTGTGCTGCCACACTTGTGAGTTCATGTAGAGCCTGCTGCAGCACTGCTTTCACAGACACACTCACCTCCATGATTGAGGCCTTCAGTGAAGCAAGGCGACTTCATGATCAGCAGCACTTTGTTTTGGTCCTGGTGAACATGCAGCTCATCATTAAAGCCAGAAATCCTCAGTTTTGGTGTTTGTTTGCGTACAAAGAAACTGAGGGCTGCTTTACATGACTTATGGAAATAAAGGGCAGAGGAAACGAAGACAGACACTTTTTGGTTTGCATGTAAACAACCTCCAGTGATTTGCATCCCTTGCGTGTCTCCTGTGTAATATATCTAAGAGCTTCAATTAATGACAGTCAATCTTTGTGCTTCGTGGTGTCAGCAGCATGGTCGGGCCGGAGACGTGCAAGAGTGTTTTCTGTGAGTATGATCTTTAAATGAAATGACAGAACAATCAGATGTGTCAGTGTTTAGTTAGACTGGATTCCTGGTTAACATTCAGAATAGTATAAATGTGTCTGCTGTAGAAAGAGTCCTCTTGAACTTGTTTTCTGTGGACACTAAATCCACACAACTTCACCTTCAGTGTAGCTTAAAGAAATATTCTGTAGACTTTAATATGAAAGTCCTGTTTGGAAATGTGTGCTTGTATCTCACTCTGTTCCACATGCTTCCTTCCTTGAATTTTGGGAACAGCTGTCGAGTAAAGGGAGATAACTAAACGCTCTTTTGAGACTTTATCATCAGATTTACTGTAAAATGATGTAACATGAGAGTGAATGCAAAGTTAATATCAGCTCTAATGGAGTTTTTTTTTCTGTTTTAAAGTTGTGTTCATCCATGTGTTGGTGGTCTCTAGCTTCACAGGTAAGACCCAGCCTATCTCAAAGAATAGAACCTGTATTTAAAGCTGATCTAAATGCTCTGCAGTCTGGTACGGAGGTCTGAGAGACTACAGAGTTAATAAACAGGGTAGGTCCACAGCTAGGGATCGTATATAACCACTTTAAGGTTTTTATACAAAGTACCCATGAGTCTTGAGGATTTAGTTCTGAGTTATTAAGACTCAGTCCACACAAACAGATATTCCTAAAAACTGATTTTTTTCCCTCTATGTTAAGAGATAAAAAAATCCTGTCCACACTAGCTGTGTTTTTGAGTGTTTCTCTGTCCACATGACACGGGTGAAAACACCTGTATAAGCAGGGCAGGGCTGGACTGGGACCAAAAATAGGCCCTGGCACTTTTGGCGATGGCGGCCCACCATGATTATTCACACGCTATGCGAAGGCACATGACATACCAGAGGATATATGTGCACATTGTGTTCATTCAAAAGTAAAAATAAATCACAGCAGCCTACATGGAAGAGAGTAACCATGTCAAAACGTTGATACGCTCTTTCACTACTCACAGAGACTTTCATCTTGGCAGAGACGGCCACAGTGTCACAACATGTCAGAAAGTTTGGCACATTTTGCTGCGTCCACTTGTAGCTTTTTAACCTTTTTTCTCGCAGCTTTTCTGCGAACCTCAGACTGTACTGGAAGAAGAAAATGATTTATAATATTGTATCGTCTGTCCGGACGCTGCAATGATGACGAGCCGATTCGTGAACACAAGAGCTTTATTAACTGGTAACCAACAAAACAAGAATGAATAAATGAATGAATGAATGAATGAACAACTTCTCCTGCGCTCTCACGTCCCTCAAGCTCACACACACTCTCACTCACACACCTCCGCCTCTCCCTCCTACAGCATTCTGTGCCGCTCCCAGCCTTCCTGATGCCTTCACTTACTGTCAACACTGTAGGAATTATGAACATCTGCACTGAACACATTTAACAAACAGTAGCTGTGACAAAACTTTTTTGGTGAAATGATGACAGCCCCAAAAAAGTGTGTCGGCCCACCGGGCATTGCCCTGCAGCCAGATGGCCTGTCCATGCCTGCTGTCAGGTGTAATTATAATTTCAATTCCTTTATGTTCAACTACTTGAGACGCCCCACCTCCTGCTTTCTCACCAAGATACCAGGTCCATTTGTGTTTTAAATTGTGATGTCTAGACCTCTTGAACCTCCTGCCTGGATACAAAACCCTGTCCCGGTGCCGATACCTGCAGCAGACAAAAGGGTGGGATCAAGCAGCAGTTCGGTCTCAAATATGTAGCCCATGCAGAAGTGTTTTAAACTGCAGTTCATCGAGCGTCCACTTGAGGCTGGCTGCAGAAACACAGGAAACCACATACACACCCATTCAAAGAAGACGATCTTTACAGCAGAAATGAACATGTTTACAGCCTGGGTCAAAAAACAGCTTGGGTCTATGCAGCTAATTTCTCTATCGGCACTAGGGATGGGTACCTTTCACATTTGAACCGATACGGTACCGATGCCCGGTACCTGGGAATCGGTACAGGTACTCAACGGTACCAATTTTCGGTACTTTTGTTTTTTATTTGGTAATAAATATTAATTAAAAAAAAAAAATTCTCAAGTTTGTTTAATTTAACATATTTATTTAATTTAACATGAAGTGAACAGAAACAGGATTATATAGGTGATTAGATATATTAGCTGACACGTGCTCGTGTCGTCTAATTGCTCTATCGGGAGTTCGTCCAATCATTCATTCGCCACCGAGCGCAATGATTGGCTGACCGGCCGGATGACCTGTGACCTGCCGAAAGACACACCTCCTGTTTACAGGAGTGCGCGTGACCTGACTGAGATCGTCATCAACAGGATGTTCACTAACACAGAACATCGGATAAACATGTCAGAGAGAGAGAAACCAACGTTATTAAACCAACTTCTGCCCTCAAGTTCTGCCGCTACATAGAGCAAGAAAAGGAAGACTGTGATGGAAAAGGAGACGACTTAAAAACACTGGATGAAGAGACAAACACGAGTCAATATTCGGGATGCATTTCTGCGACGGCTGAAGGATTTGAAGGGTCTCTAAAGCAACGCCATGGTTGCTGATTTTCTCCTGGACAGGTAATCATGTCATTTCATTTGTCTTTGTTCATTGTGTTGTTCATCTATGAGACAGCTAACGATAACTTCGGCTAATGCTATCGGCCGGCTAACAGCTTGTAGCTATGTTTATAGAGACCTGTCTACAGTCTGTTAGCTGGTAACTCTTTATCAAACCTGTATACAGTCTGTTAGCTGGTAGCTCTTCTGTTGCTCTGTATCAGACCTGTATACAGTCTGTTAGCTGGTAGCTCTTCTGTTGCTCTTTATCAGACCTGTGTACAGTCTGTTAGCTGGTAGCTCTTCTGTTGCTCTTTATCAGACCTGTACACAGTCTGTTAGCTGGTAGCTCTTCTGTTGCTCTTTATCAGACCTGTATACAGTCTGTTAGCTGGTAGCTCTTCTGTTGCTCTGTATCAGACCTGTATACAGTCTGTTAGCTGGTAGCTCTTCTGTTGCTCTGTATCAGACCTGTATACAGTCTGTTAGCTGGTAGCTCTTCTGTTGCTCTTTATCAGACCTGTATACAGTCTGTTAGCTGGTAGCTCTTCTGTTGCTCTTTATCAGACCTGTATACAGTCTGTTAGCTGGTAGCTCTTCTGTTGCTCTGTATCAGACCTGTATACAGTCTGTTAGCTGGTAGCTCTTCTGTTGCTCTGTATCAGACCTGTATACAGTCTGTTAGCTGGTAGCTCTTCTGTTGCTCTTTATCAGACCTGTGTACAGTCTGTTAGCTGGTAGCTCTTCTGTTGCTCTTTATCAGACCTGTGTACAGTCTGTTAGCTGGTAGCTCTTCTGTTGCTCTGTATCAGACCTGTATACAGTCTGTTAGCTGGTAGCTCTTCTGTTGCTCTGTATCAGACCTGTATACAGTCTGTTAGCTGGTAGCTCTTCTGTTGCTCTTTATCAGACCTGTATACAGTCTGTTAGCTGGTAGCTCTTCTGTTGCTCTGTATCAGACCTGTATACAGTCTGTTAGCTGGTAGCTCTTCTGTTGCTCTGTATCAGACCTGTATACAGTCTGTTAGCTGGTAGCTCTTCTGTTGCTATTTATCAGACCTGTATACAGTCTGTTAGCTGGTAGCTCTTCTGTTGCTCTTTATCAGACCTGTGTACAGTCTGTTAGCTGGTAGCTCTTCTGTTGCTCTGTATCAGACCTGTATACAGTCTGTTAGCTGGTAGCTCTTCTGTTGCTCTGTATCAGACCTGTATACAGTCTGTTAGCTGGTAGCTCTTCTGTTGCTCTGTATCAGACCTGTATACAGTCTGTTAGCTGGTAGCTCTTCTGTTGCTCTTTATCAGACCTGTATACAGTCTGTTAGCTGGTAGCTCTTCTGTTGCTCTTTATCAGACCTGTATACAGTCTGTTAGCTGGTAGCTCTTTATCAGACCTGTATACAGTCTGTTAGCTGGTAGCTCTTCTGTTGCTCTGTATCAGACCTGTATACAGTCTGTTAGCTGGTAGCTCTTCTGTTGCTCTTTATCAGACCTGTATACAGTCTGTTAGCTGGTAGCTCTTCTGTTGCTCTTTATCAGACCTGTATACAGTCTGTTAGCTGGTAGCTCTTCTGTTGCTCTTTATCAGACCTGTATACAGTCTGTTAGCTGGTAGCTCTTCTGTTGCTCTTTATCAGACCTGTGTACAGTCTGTTAGCTGGTAGCTCTTCTGTTGCTCTGTATCAGACCTGTATACAGTCTGTTAGCTGGTAGCTCTTCTGTTGCTCTGTATCAGACCTGTATACAGTCTGTTAGCTGGTAGCTCTTCTGTTGCTCTGTATCAGACCTGTATACAGTCTGTTAGCTGGTAGCTCTTCTGTTGCTCTGTATCAGACCTGTATACAGTCTGTTAGCTGGTAGCTCTTCTGTTGCTCTTTATCAGACCTGTATACAGTCTGTTAGCTGGTAGCTCTTCTGTTGCTCTTTATCAGACCTGTGTACAGTCTGTTAGCTGGTAGCTCTTCTGTTGCTCTGTATCAGACCTGTATACAGTCTGTTAGCTGGTAGCTCTTCTGTTGCTCTGTATCAGACCTGTATACAGTCTGTTAGCTGGTAGCTCTTCTGTTGCTCTGTATCAGACCTGTATACAGTCTGTTAGCTGGTAGCTCTTCTGTTGCTCTTTATCAGACCTGTGTACAGTCTGTTAGCTGGTAGCTCTTCTGTTGCTCTGTATCAGCATGAATGGGATGTTCATCTATGAGACAGCTAACGATAACTTCGGCTAATGCTAGCAGCCGGCTAACAGCTTGTAGCTATGTTTATAGAGACCTGTATACAGTCTGTTAGCTGGTAGCTCTTTATCAAACCTGTATACAGTCTGTTAGCTGGTAGCTCTTCTGTTGCTCTGTATCAGACCTGTATACAGTCTGTTAGCTGGTAGCTCTTTATCAGACCTGTATACAGTCTGTTAGCTGGTAGCTCTGTATCAGACCTGTATACAGTCTGTTAGCTGGTAGCTCTTCTGTTGCTCTGTATCAGACCTGTATACAGTCTGTTAGCTGGTAGCTCTTCTGTTGCTCTTTATCAGACCTGTATACAGTCTGTTAGCTGGTAGCTCTTCTGTTGCTCTTTATCAGACCTGTATACAGTCTGTTAGCTGGTAGCTCTTCTGTTGCTCTGTATCAGACCTGTATACAGTCTGTTAGCTGGTAGCTCTTCTGTTGCTCTGTATCAGACCTGTATACAGTCTGTTAGCTGGTAGCTCTTCTGTTGCTCTTTATCAGACCTGTATACAGTCTGTTAGCTGGTAGCTCTTCTGTTGCTCTTTATCAGACCTGTGTACAGTCTGTTAGCTGGTAGCTCTTCTGTTGCTCTGTATCAGCATGAATGGGATGTTGTACTAAGTCTAAATGCCGTCTTGTCTGTGTTTTCATAGCAACGAGAAGGAAACATGGACGTCCACACCGTTAAAACACGGGACGCAGAGGCTTGCGTGAGCTGGGGGGGATGCCAAAGAAGAGAACCAGGAGGCTGGATGATCCACGCCAACATGTTTACCTTCAACAGCCATTATGTTTATTTCTGTAATAAATACATTTTCTAATAAAAGTAAATGTAAAACAACTCTTTGATATTGTAATTATTTGTTTATAATGTTGTATGTTACTTGAAATGGATTTAATTATTTTGTAATTTGAAGAGAGAAGGCCAGTGTACATTTAAAGATTTATTTAACAAGTGTATACACAGCACACTCAAGTATTCTTTTACATGAAGATAAATATAAAATATATACAAAGGAACTAAAGGGTCACCATACAAGTATTGTATGTAATCATGTCATAGTTTCATTCACTCTCCACTGAAACCTTTATACTGTCCATGTGGATCTGGGTAAGGGTCATGGATTTTCCAGATACAGTAACAAGGTATTACTCCTCTATGACCTGCACCAAGTGCTCCATGCTGCCAGACAACAACCTGTCTGTGCAGCATGGCGGAACTTTCTGTTGCTGTCCCCAGGATCTGGAGCTCGTCCCCGGTCGTTGCTCTCCCTCTCGCTCGTCTGGCTCTGCCTTGCACTCGACCCCGGCCTCGTCCTCTCCGACCTGAGGTGCTTGGCTCAGGATCGTTATCAGCAGTCATCATGAGAGCTCTAACAAGCACAAAAAAACAGTCAATATGTTGTAGTTCCAACACGAAAATGAAGACTGTCAACAATGGTGAACACTAATAAATATATAGGCACTGTAGCCGTCAGTAACTAAACATCATGACATGCTAAATCAAAATAAACATGGCTAGCCGGAGTTATTAGCCCGGCAGCAACAACTTGCTCTAGCTGTATTTCAGATGATAAAAAACAAACACACGTAAAGCTAACATGCAGGCTATGCTGTGCATTCTAACTAATTACATTATTTTTTAATGTGGTAATATAAGCGGTTTACTTACATGGGAGATAGACGTGTTTTTCCTTTGATGAAAATAAAGTCAATCGCTCGCCGCTCCACAGCTAGCTATCGTGACGTCATCCTCCAGCTGGAGTCTGCCACAGCGCGTTCATGTGTTTGGAGGCGTGTCCCTCCCCTCTCCCTACAGGCTGCTCTGAAGTGAGGGGGAGGGCTCTGTTCGGCTGTGTGCTTTCAAAATCAAGCTAACTGCTGCGGCTTTCTCAGGATCTCCAACTCCAGCTTTAAGATTACAAGTTTTTGCCCAAATAAGGACATGACTGACTTGACTGACAGGCGGGAAAACATAGCTGTTGGGTAGGAGGCTCAAACTCCGCCTCTTTACGTCACACTCTTTTGGTTGATTTCCGCAATTCCAAGATGGCGTCTGCCGACGATTGGCTTCAAAACAGAGCTCAGAAACAGATGGGTGACATCACGGAGACTACGTCCATTATTTACACAGTCTATGAGTGTGACATTCTGAGTAGGGGTGCTGATACCTGCAGCAGACAAAAGGGGGTGAAACATACCTTAAGGGCGTACCTCAGGTATAAATGTTTAGGTCTCCCCATGTTCGGGGTCTTTCTTCATTCTGACCACTCGTGTGTTGATCGACCTTTTCAGCCCTCTCACAGAGTTCTGGACAGGACTCTCTGTCTGTTGTTTCCCACTCCTATTAAGACTCTGTTCCAGCTCATTCACAATGACAGTAACATGAAGGACTTCATCTGTCTATGCAGATGACACATCGCTCTTCTCTTTTACATCAACACTGATCTCTTGTTGAACTCAGGCCATTGAATCAGCAGACAAATTCTCCTTCTGGTTCACTGCATGTCACTCCCCATTCTCTCTCTCTTCAGTTGTCCTATCTCATCTAGGCAACCCCCCAAACACACACACACACACACACACACACACACACACACACACACACACACACACACACACACACTAACCCCCTCCCATGTATGACTTGTCTCCTGAAGGTGTGCCTATCAGATTGACTGGTGTCGGGTCTGGTCAGTGTAAAGGGAGAGTAGAAATCTTGCATGAAAGGACCTGGGGAACAGTCTGTGATGACGGATGGGACCTGAACGATACCATGGTGGTGTGCAGACAGTTGAGCTGTGGTCCAGCACTGAGCGCCCCTCCGTCGGCCCACTTTGGTGAAGGAAGTGGACCAATCTGGCTCGATAACGTTGCCTGTTCAGGAGGAGAGAGTTCTGTAACGGACTGTGGACACAATGGATTCGGCCAAGAAAATTGTGGTCACAGTGAAGACGCCGGTGTGGTCTGTTTAGGTGAGAAAACTTTTTGATGACGTGTCGATGATCCCCCTCTGATCACAGCTGAGCTAGTTTCACACGAAGCACCTCAGTCCAGTTCAGTTGTATTTATCAAGATAAGCTTTGTGCTTGTTTTATCTTTGTCATGAACAGAACCAAAGATGGAGGATGGTTTGTAGATGTTGCTGGAAAAGTGACGCTGAATACCCTGAGCATTGATAACTTCAGGGCTTCAGACAGTGTTGCTTTAAGAAGCCGCCATCAAGGGCTTTAGTCTCTAGTGCGTTGTCAATGTGTGAGTTGGAAGTGTATGGAGGTAAGTGACTCAGTCCCAATCCAGGGGCTGCAGGCTTGGAGGGCTGCAGCCCCTGGATTGGGATGAAGTTCAGTTTGTTTGTTGCCCGTCTTAACTGTTGCATCTCCAAACCAAATCTGCTGTCGCTCATTTCCAGAAATGGCTGCTCCGTCCTTCAGCGCCGTGGTGATGGGTAGGAGCGTAGCAGTGGTGGAGAAGAAGCTGTGTTGGTCTGATGCTCTGTTCTACTGCAGAGACTACTACTGGGACCTGCTCAGCATACGCAGTGAGGAGGAGCAGAGGGAGGTGGAGGAGGTGCTAAAGAGCGTCTCCTTCCCCCTCACTGAGCGTGTTTGGTTGGGCCTGCGCAGGTAACAGGACCGTTTCACAAAGGGTGAAGGATGTTCCTCATATTAGTTGTGTTCCTTGGACTATCATTTATTCATGGTATTTGATAAAATGTCTTTATGTTGCTGTCACGATTAAAATCACATCAAATATGGATTGAAAGTGCTTGAGCTCTGCTCAGGCTTGTATGAAAACCTGGTTCCAGTAGCTCTCATGCCACTTTAAAGCTCAGATGTCAAGGCCTCATTTTTAGGGACTTGATGGGTGACACCTGGTTCTGGATGTCTGGTGATCCCATGGATTTCAACTACTTGGAGACTCAGTCCACCTGGGAAATCACCAGTCCATGCGGTGCCATGGACAGCAGCGACAGCTACCACTGGGGGGATCGTCCATGTGGAGAGCACCTTCATTTCGTCTGTTTGAAAGGTGAAGGTTCAGCCTTTGTTGTATTCAGACTGTACTTGAAGAGGGTCTGGTGGTCTCTATCTGTAGAACAAGGGGGTCAGGTGTAGTAGGAGTGTTTTTAATGAATCAGAATCCTCAGAGTTAGTTGACTTTTCACCTCTTCTTCTGTCTTCACAGACATCCAGAGAGACAACGAGAGATTGGAGTTCTACAGCAGCAGCAGACCATAAACGCAGCACCAAGAGAAAATCACTCTGCTGGACCGTACAACGACCTTTACTGATACGTCAATAATACACCTTCTTCTTTTTGACCTTTTGAAGGTCATAACTTTCTGTGATCATATAAAATGTGATAAAGTACGTCACATGCAGAGACCATATAGTTTTGCTGTGGTGTAGCATAGGTTGATGTTGCCTTCAACACAAGCTGTGTCTTCAGTTTAGGATAGTTAGAAGATTGATTGATTGATTTGTTTATCTTTTGTTGTTGGTCTTCTCAGTCTCTGTTACAGGACTGTTGGGCTAAGGACTTGATGAAGCTTGAGTTGCTCATGATGTTTTTGTAGTGCACAAGTCAATGAACTTAAAAGATTGCACCTTTAAATAAACGTATGTGATTGATAAAATGATGATGCAGAGAAGTTTTAAGGTTAAGGCCCTGTGAGGAGTTTTGAACTGGCTGAGAAACAGACTGAAAATGATACTGATGCCTCTTTAGCACATTCAATAGCAATCAAGTCCATCAGCAGCAACACTGACACCTTCTCCGTTGTCATTTTTGATGCCTGAAACCTCCCTGAGGGGGTAGGTTTCAGGCCAGATGATGGACATCTCGCTTCAGAAACAGACTTTATTCCACTGTTTTCATGGAAAATATCACATTGCCTGATAAAGTCGACTGTTAAAAGACAACAGGAGGAGGTATTTGTTGAAAACACTACTTTTGCATGTATAGGACAAGAGATAAGAGGTATCGCTTTGTCCACAAGGGGGCACCAGAATCAATACAAAACAAAAGTTCCTCACAGCAGCTTTAAAGTACTTTCTTAGTTCTGCTTCTGTAAATCCTGTGTTTCCCACAGTTGTTAGTTCTGGTTAATATGGCCATACCACTTATACATATATACTATATATATACTCTACTCTCTCCATCTTTCTTTCTTTCAATTTTTCAGACTACTTAAAAAAGTATTTCTTTGTTTCTCTCTTTCTTTCTTTCTCCGTCTGTTAGGCAGGTCCTGTGTGCACTTGGTGAGGATGGTGTTTTAGAGGTAAAGGTTTGAAATGAGGAGTTATTGTTGAGTGGTAGTGGGTTGTGTTTGTGTGTGTGTGTGTTATTTATTCACTGTAAAAAATATTGAGATAGATTATTAAGTACTCTATTTTGGACTGTGGCATGAATAAAGTCTGAAAAAAAGTCTCTCTCCGTCTTTCTTTCTTTCTCATTCTGTGTCAAAGGTACAGTAAGAAAGATAAGTCAAAGTGTTAGCTGTTAAACTTCCTGATAGGTCAGGCCAAAATGGCCATTTACAGTTGAGGCCAAAATGATTTGCCCCCCTTGTGAAATGAGATAAAACCCTTGATTTCTCCATGAAAATGACCGTTAAGAACAAGTGTTTATAGTTTATTTGTTTCCAAAACAACAAAGTCAAAATGTTCACTATGTTTGATTAGGATATTATATTGATGTAATGAATTGAAACAAGAGAAGGTAAAAATGACATGTCCAAAATTATTAGCCCCCTGACCATTAGCAGTCAATAGTGCACCCTTTCTGAGCCACACCTGTAACAACCTCTTCAAGTAGTTCTTTACAAGGTTGGCACATGACTCTTTAGATATGCACATTACTTCGACTATGTGACACAAAAGGACAAGAATTTGACGGTGAAGTATAGACTGTGCCCAGGACAGAAACAACTGTCCACCGCAACAAACTCCACGTCCAATCTGTCCAAACACCTGCAGAGGCAACATGCTAATACAAAGCTGGTGGCTAAAGACCCCCCCGATCCAGAGTGATGCACAAGATAACAGCAAGACGCCGGTTAAGCAGCCCAGCCGGTTAACTTGTCCCCGTCGACAGTGGAGTCACCGACTTTTCGCAACATACTGGGCAAAATACAGGTAACCGGGAGCGGACGGGGGATGGCCTAACACCATCACAAACGAAGAGCTCTGGCAAACCACACAACAAGAACAAATAGAAACACAAATAAGACGCAGGAAATGGGGCTGGATCGGGCACACCTTGAGAAAACCATCCTCCAACACAACCAGGCAAGCCTTAACCTGGAACCCCCAGGGGAAAAGAAAGCCGGGAAGACCCAAAAACAGCTGGAAAAGGTCTGTCGAGGCAGAACTCAAGGAGAAAGGAACATCTTGGAAGGAAGCAGAGAAGATCGCTCAATGCCGAACCAGCTGGAAGAAGTTCATAAATGACCTATGCTCCCCCAAGAGCCAAAGGGTTTAAGTCAAGGGAGCGGACGGCCACCGTCAGAAGTAATCGACTATCTGAAGTCAGGGTCAGAGTTTGAGATCCTGCACCATTTCCCAACAATTAAGACTATATCCATGAAATATAACACAGCAACATCTTCGAGTGCACCAGTTGAAAGACTGTTTAGCCTGAGCAGTCTTGTGCTGACTCTGAGGAGGAGTAGGTTGTCTGAGAAAAGGTTTGAAAGACTCCTCCTCATGAGGTATAACCACTTCTTTGAGAAGCATGTTCAGTAAGAAGCCATGATTTGGTGAGTGAGCTACTGTATACGAGTGTTGAGCCTGTTAAATCGAAGTTAATGTTATTTCTCATATGCACAGCTTTTTTTCTTAAAAGGTCTCCTTGTTCAAAATTGTGATAGATGCCAGCATCTCTAATTGCATTGCAATTTTGGTTATTAACATTTCTAGCATATATTAATATGATGTTGCGTGTTTATAAAACAGGTGGTGATTTATTGTATTTTAAAGACACCATGTTTGAAGTTGCTTGTCTCGTGTTCTTAAACAAGAAACAGACATTTAAGAGTTTCCCATTTTTAAAATCATATTGTTTTGAGACCAGCCTACAGTGCCTGTAGCCTATATTTTGACTAGTGATGGCGAGATGAAGCCTCATGAGGCATCGAACCACTTGAGCCAATTGGTTCGAGAAAGGGTTCATTACTCGAAGCTTCATGTGCACACGACACCACCTACTGGCCAAGTGTATAATCGCAGGCAGCTGGATCTTAACCACATGTGTGATGCATTGAATTTGTGTGTCTGTTATGGGGATTACTATGAATTACAAAAAATGTATGACCAAATAATTCATCTACATAAATGATCATATATGTGTATGATAAAATATATTTTGAATGTATGCTGTGTGTAAATTTACCACAAATGGTAGTATCATATGATATGGCAGGTTGTGTAATAATGTTTTTCTGTCACTTTAGGCAGAGGATAGTGAAAGTGCTTGTGGAACTAGGAGAAATCTTCCTCTTCCTAGCTGGCTCCATCTTACCTGTCCTTCTCCCCTCACTCTCCTAAATCTCCAAACTCTCTCTCTCTCTCTCTCTCTCTCCAAACTATCTCCAAACTATATAAACGCTATCCAAACTCCAGTATCCAAACTATCAAAACTCTATCCAAACTCTCAACTGACCGCAACTCTCCTTCAACAACCCACATTTTGAATGGAGCCTGAGGGGTTTATATTGCTGTCAAACCTCCCGGCAAAATCTGAACCACTTCCCGAAGCAGTCACGTGGTACAGCCGTGCAGCGAGGCTTCGGACGTCATCATTTTCGGCTCCTCCCCTCAATGAAGCAAGCCTCGATACACGCTTCGCGGAAACGCCCCCTCCATTACTCGACACACGCTTCGAAGCCTCGGCACATCTCGTAACATCACTCATTTTGACCCATTTTTTCTGTCTAATGATGTTTGAACTGACAACTCTGCTGTTGCATTTATTATATATTAAGGAGCATAAGAGGTAGACCTTGTGTTTCCTTCTTTAACTAGTATTTGTGCTGATGAAGACATATGTAAGATTTAAGTTTATATGCATCTAAGGTCATTTTATGGATTATTGCAAACGTAATGTAACTAGTAGTGTAACTAGTTACTTTTAGCAGATAGTAACTAAGTAAAGTAATATATTACTTTTCTAAAAAGTAACTAGTAATATGTAATGCATTACTTTTTCTGAGTAACAACCCCAACACTGGTCCCGACAGGGTGGGTGGGTATGGTGGAGGTAGGGAAGGGGGGTGGTTTTGAATATAATTTTCCTCTGTTGTTGTTGTTTTTGTTCTTTTAGTGTTACTCGCTACATCTGTTGACTTGTATGTATCTGTGTGTTGTTGTTTTTTTCTTAATTTAATTGAAAAGGAGGAAAATATCTGTAACATTGAATGTTTTATTATTGCCACCTCAATAAAAAAAAATTCAACATAAACCAGCTGACTGCTCAGGTGTGTTTTGACCAAGGGAGAGGTTCCGGTGGCTGGTGGTGAGGCTTTCAGCAGTGTGACTGCCCCCTGGTGGCTGGCTGCAGTATAGGTCAAAAAATCTCCACACGACACTAGTCTGTTGTTATCAAAAAAGGATTGAGCACACGGACATTGAATTGGGAAGTCGGTTATGCTAAAGGGGTCAGAGCTAACTTCCTACTACAACCAAGGGAGAAGTTCCGTTGGCTGGTGGTGAGGCTTTCAGCAGAGTGTCTGCCCCCTGGTGGCTGGCTGCAGTATAGGTCAAAAAGTCAAACTTTAAAAAATAAATACACGTCGTACGAATGTCTCTCACATCCATATGCTGTGGTGATATGTAGTTAGTATCTGAGTGTTTTGTGTTCAAGGCCTCTTTTTCCTGAAAAGTTTATTTTTCGTTAGTTATTAGAGGTTAAAAAACGGGGTTTTACTTCCTGTTTCCTTTGATTCACAGCCGCCGTGGAGTGAAACTTCAAAGGACACACAGCGTCTTGTGATGTCACGCTGTAGGGCGGAGCTTATTACAGTGGCTTCACAGGCTCTGGCTGCACAATGGCGGCGCCCAGGAGCGGGATTTTTTGGCTTCAGAACCGTACAATGGGAAGAGGCGGTCTATGGTTTTGAAAGCAAAAATTCACATGGGGGCTAATATTTTTGACCACCCCGTTTTTCAATATATTTGATATAAAGCTTGCCTAAAAATGTATTTTACTTTCCAAAATGTACCAAAGCTACCAAATAGCACCTTTGAATTATTGATTATATAAAGTTTTATCAATGATGCAAACATTGGGCAGAATTTAAGGAAAATGTTCCATTATTTCTGGGGGGCTAATCATTTTGGCCTCGACTGTATATGAGCAGGAGGAACAGACTGGAGAGTTCTGTGGACACTGATGTCAGGCTGATTTTTTATTGGATGTTGAAAACCCGACTGAGAACAGATTTTAATTTCTACAGTCTGACACAGAAGCTTGACCAGTTTAAAGACACGTGGTGTCTGAATGATGTGCTGTGTTCAGTGGAGGAGGAGAAGCTGCTCTTTGGACATTTACTGAGTTCAACTTGATTTAAATGTTTATTTTGTAATGTGATGATTTTTTGAGCGCTTACTGTTACCACTACTGTTTTTTTGGACCTGTGAGCAAACAAAAGAGCTTTAAAAATAAAAAATCTTTCTTTCTTTCTTTCAAACATGTATTCATACTGCTCTGCTCCTTCAGGTAAAGGGTGTTGTTACTGTACACATTTCTCTTCTTCTACTTCTGAAGCTCACTCTATAAAACACTCAGCTTCCTCCATATGCCTTTCAATCAGTCTGACTTTGTCTCTTAGGGGGCGTGTCCACTGCTGGAGTTCTTAGCGCCAGTAGCGCCCACGACCTCATTTTCTGAGCGTTTCCTGTTGCTGGGTTACCAAAAGTTGCTTCAGGTCACTTCTCTTCTTTTGCAAAGACTTTAACAAAGTAAATGCAGTTACCAAACCTGATGCTGTGTTGACCAGGTTGGTTTGTCAAAGTTTGTAAGTAAGTTTGATCTTCTTAAAGGGTACTTGCGGGTTCCTCTGTCCCCTAGGGCAAAGGAGATCTCAGCTTTCATTACACCCTCTGGTTTGCTTTCCTATGAGGTAATGAGTTTTGGCCTGAGGAATTAATAATAATTATGTCATGTAAACATGTTCTTAAATAATAAAAAAGACTGTATGTTGCTTTATGGAATGCATAACATATGAAATGTAATACAATTATGATTGACATATCTCCAAATACCTTATGTACCTGCTGTATCAATTTTGATACACACATTTCAACATGGTTTGACTATAAATGAAGTAATGAAATATTAATTAGTTTAACATTGCATCAATCCAGTAATTATTCCTCTTGAAGTTTCAGAAACAATTTGAAAGTTTTTTTCTTCCAAACTTTTTTGAAAATTGGTAAAAATACCTGGAGTGGGTCTCTGATCCACAGCTGACATTTTGGATGTCTCTGTGACATCCTTCTGGTGCATGAATTACTCACACCTGGTGGATTATCCATGCACTGCATGTGTCTGATTGTATACATCAGATTTTTTCAGAAACAATATATCACACTGATGATGTAGAGGTCTCAAAAAACTGATGTATCAAATATGATATGCTTGGCGTTACAGGGTTAAGGCTGGAAACAAGTCTGCTGCAGCACTGCTTTCACAGACACACTCACCTCCATGATTGAGGCCTTCAGTGAAGCAAGGCGACTTCATGATCAGCAGCACTTTGTTTTGGTCCTGGTGAACACTGTGTGAACATGCAGCTCATCATTAAAGCCAGAATTCCTCAGTTTTGGTGTTTGTTTGTGTTCATAGAAACTGAGGGCTGCTTTACATGACTTATGGAAATAAAGGGCAGAGGAAACGAAGACAGAAACTTTTTGGTTTGCATTCAAACAACCCCCAGTGATTTGCATCCCTTGTGTGTCTCCTCTGTAATATATCCCTAAGAGCTTCAATTATTTACAGTCAACCTTTGTGCTTCGTGGTGTCAGCAGCATGGTCGGGCCAGAGACGTGCAAGAATGTTTTCTGTGAGTAAATCTTTAAATGAAATGACAGAACAATCAGATGTGTCAGTCTTTAGTTAGACTGGATTCAGAAACCTGGTGTTTGTTGAGGCGAGACTTAATATCCAGCAAGTTTGCCTAAAAGCAGGCATTACCAAACTGATAATCTGCAGGTTTTTGAGTCATCTCAACAAAAGAAAATTAAATAAAACAAAAAAAGATGAGTTAAAAACTGTAAAAGTAAATCTGTGAACTTCCTGGTTAACATTCAGAATAGTATAAATGTGTCTGCTGTAGAAAGAGTCCTCTTGAACTTGTTTTCTGTGGACACTAAATCCACACAACTTCACCTTCAGTGTAGCTTAAAGAAACATTCTGTAGACTTTAATATGAAAGTCCTGTTTGGAAATGTGTGCTTGTATCTCACTCTGTTCCACATGCTTCCTTCCTTGAATTTTGGGAACAGCTGTCGAGTAAAGGGAGATAACTAAACGCTCTTTTGAGACTTTATCATCAGATTTACTGTAAAATGATGTAACATGAGAGTGAATGCAAAGTTAATATCAGCTCTAATGGAGTCTTTTTTTTCTGTTTTAAAGTTGTGTTCATCCATGTGTTGGTGGTCTCTAGCTTCACAGGTAAGACCCAGCCTATCTCAAAGAATAGAACCTGTATTTAAAGCTGATCTAAATGCTCTGTAGTCTGGTACGGAGGTCTGAGAGACTACAGGGTTAATAAACAGGGTAGGTCCACAGCTAGGGATCGTATAAAACCACTTTAAGGTTTTTATACAAAGTACCCATGAGTCTTGAGGATTTGGTTCTGAGTTATTAAGACTCAGTCCACACAAACAGATATTCCTAAAAACTGATTTTTCCTCCTCTATGTTAAGAGAAAAAAAAATCCTGTCCACACTAGCTGTGTTTTTGAGTGTTTCTCTGTCCACACGACACGGGTGAAAACCAATACTTGTGGTTTTATCTTTTTTTTATAAATTTTGAATTGTAAATAAATCAATGTTTTCATCATATTTCTTCAATAACTTCCATGTTTCATGACAGATTGTCCTCAAATCAATATTTGTAATGAATACTCACTTGGAGGAATGAGACACACAAGCATTTGTCCAATATTTATGGTTTTATCTTTTTTTTTCTATAATTATTTAATTCTAAAAAACATTAATATTTTCATCATGTTTCTTCCATAACTTCCATGTTTTATGACTGACCGTGATCAAATCAATATTTAAAATACTCACTTTTCTCTACCTGGTTTCTCTGACTCTCCTGAATCTGTTACCTGTATGGGCGGGGCTTCAGAGTTAATAAAGGCGGCCAGCTCACCCGCTGCAAATCTTTTCGGAACAAGGGCGCTGACTGCAGCATGTGAATGCCCCTGTAGTCCTGATAGTTTGTGCTGTGTGCTTGAAATGTAAATGTCCTTTATTTAAAGCTGGGGTTGGTAATCAGATTTAGATCAACTTTTTGTTATACTGGTTAAAATGATCTTTATGTCCTGATGGCAATCAATACATAATGTGTTCTTAAAAAAGAGCGAAGAAAAGCTGCTATCTACAGCCGGAGTAAACCTGGGAAAACACCAACCAATCAGCTTTTTTGGGTGCCAAAATTTTAAACCATTCAAATCCCGTCCTGCCGTTCTGCCCGCCTCCTGCGTGTACTCCTCGTCCCCGTCTCCTGCCGCTGCTTCCCCTGCCTCTACTGACTGCCCCTCTCGCTCAACCTCGGGCCTGTCCCCTCCGACCAGATGAGGTGGTTTGTTTGGGACTGTAGTCCGGATCAGAGTCTAAAAAGCTCTCACCACGGGGGCTCTGACAAGCAGAAGAATTAATGACATTTACTAAGTCCTACAGAAATGTACATGTATTGTAGCGTCCGTCCGTACGCTGTAGGGATGACGAGCCGATTCGTGAACACGTTGATCTTTAATAACCGGTCACTGTCGGCCGTGATCACGACAACCAACAAAACAACAATCAATGTTTGAATGAATGAAGAACTTCTCCTCTTGTCTCTCCTCTCTCCCGCTCACACAATCTACACCTCTCCTGATGCCTTCACTGACTGTCAACACTGTAGGAATTAAGAACATCTACACTGAACAGGTTTAACAAACAGTAGATCTGTTACAGTATTATTTATGTGTTCTAACTTTTCTCCTGATATCGTGTCACTGGTACAACTGGATAATGCTAGCATGACAGTTGTGAGTGCTAACAGCAGCCATGTTTGTTTGTGTTTTTAACTTTCACTATGAGAATGTTTTGGTGAGGACCGGTTTTGAATCAGTCACCATCATATGGTTGAGAATCAGCGACGCTTGTGCATGTGAGCGGGGGGGGAGTCGTTTTGGAGGAGCTCCGAGGGAGGAGGGGAGGGGTTAGACGGAGTCATGAGGAAATGCTACATTCAAATTCATGCTAGTTTTCCGAGACTGCCAACCCCAGCTTTAAGCCATTTAAGTGACAGTTAATAGGTACATTTTTTCACTCTACTGGTTTACTTTGGTTTTGGTTAAGTCATGTCTTCAACCCTATATTTGCATTTTGATGATGAGAATTGGCATCTTATTTGTGATTTAACTTAACTTGGTGTCAAGATTGATAACCTTTGTTACTCTTCTCCCTTTGTCAGCAAACCAGTTGAACCTGGATAATAACAGGTTGGAATGGAAATCCAGATCTGTGCTCTTTTGTCTGTACCGACACACCATTGAGTTGTAATGATTTCTGGAACTGGTGTAGCCTCCTTACTCTTAAATATGATTCAGACTGTACATGTCTTTATACAGTCCATGTTATTAACACTAAAACAACGACAAAAGTCACCTTTAAAGCCTCTGGAAATGTAAATGGAATATTTAAAATTCATATAGAATATCAAAATGTAATGTTTAATCAAGCTTCAACAAAAATCTGAGTGAAAATAAACATCCACAACTCTGAAAAAACTCTGTTCATAAACATCTTATTTTACAGGTCAGAGCATTTGTCAGGACTGTGTGGGCGTGGCCTAACTCTTTGATTGACAGGTCAAGAGAGAGTTCACAGCCTGCATGTTTGAGCCGTCTGACTCTGAATCTAAAGACATCAAAACTCCAGAACCTGAAAATTATTCATGTACAATGGTCTCTGAGTGCTGAGTCACAAAATACTTCAGAATCAGGACTTCTATCATTTATTAGTTTTTCACTCCGTAGTCTCTGGGGCATCAGGACCATGTGATGCCTGGAGCAGCGGAGGCTGAAGTGTAGTATGTTCACGCAGAGGAGCTCGGCTCAGGGTGTCAGACGGAGCTGTTTGTCTAAACTCTGAGCTGTTTGGGGAAAGTTAGTGAACTGGTCCTGAGGAAAGTTAGTGGACCGGTCCTGGGGAAAGTTAGTGAACCAGACTGGGGAAAGTTAGTGGACTGGTCCTGGGGAAAGTTAGTGAACCGGTCCTGAGGAAAGTTAGTGGACCGGTCCTGGGGAAAGTTAGTGAACCTATCCTGGGGACAGTTAGTGAACTGGTCCTAGGGAAAGTTATGGCCCTTTTCCACTACACAGTTCCAGCCCTACTCGACTCGGCTCTACTAGACTCGACTCTTCTCAGTTTGGGTACCTTTTCCACCAGCCCGAGTACCGACTCAGGGTGGGCGGGGTCGTCATAACACAGCTACGCAAAACTGTGACACAAACACAACAATCACAAACAATGGAGGACATGTAGGCAATGGTGTACAGTATTGCTGCTCAGTCTGTGGCTTTTTTGTCGCAGACCGAGTGAAAGAGGAAAGCAAAAGAGTACTGGTGTCGTTTTTTTTTTAAATGGCTGGTTTTATTCCTGTGTTGGGCATCGGGCCCATGACTCTACGGTGACGACATTCTTAGACCAATCTGTGGACCCTTGGACCCCTGCAGGCTTGGACCCTTGGACCCCTGCAGGCTTGGACCCTTTGACCCCTGCAGGCTTGGACCCTTGGACTCTGCAGGCATGGACCCTTGGACCCCTGCAGGCTCGGACCCTTTGACCCCTGCAGGCTTGGTCCCTTGGACTTTGCAGGCATGGACCCTTGGACCCCTGCAGTCTTGGACCCTTGAACCCCTGCAGGCTTGGACGCTTGGATCCCTGCAGGCTTGGACCCTTAGACTCTGCAAGCATGGACCCTTGGACCCCTGCAGTCTTTTACCCTTGAACCCCTGCAGGCTTGGACCCTTGGACTCTGCAGGCATGGACCCTTGGACCCCTGCAGGCTTGGACCCTTTGACCCCTGCAGGCTTGGTCCCTTGGACTTTGCAGGCATGGACCCTTGGACCCCTGCAGTCTTGGACCCTTGAACCCCTGCAGGCTTGGACGCTTGGATCCCTGCAGGCTTGGACCCTTAGACTCTGCAAGCATGGACCCTTGGACCCCTGCAGTCTTTTACCCTTGAACCCCTGCAGGCTTGGACCCTTGCAGGCTTGGATCCTTTGACCCCTGCAGGCTTGGACCCTTGGACTCTGCAGGCATGGACCCTTGGACCCCTGCAGTCTTGGACCCTTGAACCCCTGCAGGCTTGGGCCCTTGGACCCCTGCAGGCTTGGACCCTTTGACCCCTGCAGGCTTGGACACCTGCAGGCTTGGACCCTTGGATCCCTGCAGTCTTGGAACCTGGACCCTTACAAGCTTTGACCCTTGGAACCCTGCAGGCTTGGACCCTTGGACTCTGCAGGCATGGACCCTTGGACCCCTGCAGTCTTGGACCCTTGAACCCCTGCAGGCTTGGACCCTTGGACCCCTGCAGGCTTGGACCCTTTGACCCCTGCAGGCTTGGACCCTTGGACCCCTGCAGTCTTGGACCTTTGGACCCTTGCAAGCTTTGACCCTTGGAACCCTGCAGGCTTGGACCCTTGGACTCTGCAGGCATGGACCCTTGGACCCCTGCAGTCTTGGACCTTTGAACCCCTGCAGGCTTGGACCCTTGGACCCCTGCAGGCTTGGACCCTTGGACCCCTGCAGGCTTGGACCCTTGGACCCCTGAACTCTGCCAGTGTTCTGAGCGGACTTATCTTTCTTTGGAAAAGGAACAGTTGTGGGAGCAGAGAAATATTTGGAACTGCCAGTGCAGGGTTTTCCCCGTCTCTCTTTGCCCAACTCTCCTGGGTTTAAGTGATGTCATTGGGTAGGCTCTGATTAACGAGGGGCAGTAGACATAGAGGCAAGAGGTTCTAGGGTGGCAATTTCTCTGGTGGTCAGTCTACTGGAATCATGATGTTGCATTTTTTTTCTCTGATGGCTTGAAGTGCTAGACTCAAGCCATCACTATCACTCTTATCATCATCACCTGGTTTCAGAATGTAGTCTATGTCACTGTCGCTGTCATACATCTCTTCTGCTTCCAAATCATCAACATCTTCATCACTGCTTTCCCTGAACAGAATCTCTTCTATTTCCTTCTGGGACATGTACTTCAATGCTAGCTATCTAGATAGATAACATAGCTCTTGGCTGAAAGAAATAATGTGCACAGTTAATTAGCTAGCTAGGTAACGTAGCTTTTAGCTCAATAAAGAAATCTAATCGGCTAACAATTGCCAAGTTGAACAAACCTTAGCTAAGTGTTTCTCACTAGCTGCACGCCTCCTCACCTGCACCCGCTCCAATGACAACATCACCCCCAACCTCCAACATCTTCATTGGCTACCCGTCCCCTACCGCATAAAGTTTAAAATCCTACTCCTCACCCACAAAGCCCTCTACCACCAGGCCCCTTCCTACCTCCCTGACCTCCTCAACCATCACACTCCTTCCCGTAACCTTCATTCCTCACATGCCAACCTCCTGTCTCCACCTCAAAGAACCAAGCACTGAACCTGGGGGGACAGAGCCTTCTCCATAGCCGCCCCCACCCTCTGGAACTCACTCGCAGGATGACAGCTGTAGGTGACAAGGGAAAGTAAAAATGGCAAGCCTGAATGTTGTCACCCTTGAAATGCAGCAAGATCGCCTGATTTTATACACTAACACTATCACCAGGTGAAACCCACCTGAAACCTACTTTACCCTCTATCACTATTGCCGGGTGAAAATCCGGGTGGGAGCTCAGGTTCAGAGTCTGAACTCTCCTCTTATCCGCTCCAGTGTCAGTCTGTCTTTCTTTGCCTGTCTGTCTGTAGAATTGTATCTCTGTCTGCCTCTCTTTGTGTAGATAATTCCTGTGTCAGCCAAATTCAATGTGTTGTCTCTTCCTTCAAGCATTGGTGACACGACCAGGCTTCCATAAGCAATCGTAAAAATGATCTCCGAGGACCACCAAGGTCCACAGCCTCTTCCTGCATCCCAAATCGTCAGAGAACTTGATGTGCATCTGGTACATGGGATTGTAAGACAGACGTTTGAAGACCCAAATGGCACCATCCAGAACTGAAGACCTATCCATGTTGAACTTGCATCTTTGGCTACTGTCAATTTGGGATGCAAGATCTAGGAGCACCTTGCGTGCCGGTTTTAAACTTGTGCATTCAGACACCCTGCAAGAAGACACACACACACACACACACACAAAGAAAAAACATCTTTCATCAGGAATGAGATAACAGAATACTTTCCAAACAATAAAACCAACATCGACTAAATGAAAGACTCAACTAGTGGAGGAATAACTTCACCTTTTCTCATCATTTCAGCCAACCACTTTCTAGACTATTTCCATCCATGGAGTTTGTGGTGTTACTTTTCTTCTTCCAGTGTATTTCATATATTTGGGTTTAGCACAAGCTAAAATAAAGCAACACTGGACCTTGCAAGCCAAGAAAAAATTGCACACTGCATACATTCTGACACACAGCATGTTAGTGAAGTCTGCAGCTCTTAAAATATAGTATTTAAAACCACAGGGCCACTTGCCCTGTTTTGATGTGAATGATGTAAAGGGAAAGCACCACATTTCCAGTCCCTACAGGAAGGTGTGATATCGCAACTATCAATGCAAATTCAAACAATCAGCACGATTTCTGTGCGGCCTTGTAATTTTATGCAATCACTGCAACTTTCCTGCAAATTTGACCAATCACCCGACAAGAAAAAAGCACAATTACCAACTAATATTTCCGCCAAATTTCGTGCAAGTCAGTTTCCTGATGTTTTACATGAAAGCGGGGGTAAACTGTTTTGCAAGGCGCGCAATATTGTGGTGGAACATAAACGTAAGTCCTCTGATGATCGGCACTTTTCAACAGCAAAACATGCACGGAGAACAGGTGAAAAGACAAGTGACGATGACAACGTTGTTATTTATAGATACTCAAATACCCTTACAGTATTAAGCTGGGGTTGGTAATCAGATTTAGATACACTTTTTGTTATACTGGTTAAAATGTTCTTTATGTCCTGATGGCGATCAATACATAATGTGTTCTTACAAAAGAATGAAAAAAAAAACTGCTATCTACAGCCGGAGTAAACCTGGGAAAACACCAACCAATCACCGTTTTTTGGATTTCAGACACAATACTGAGCACACGATGTCATTCACGTGGAACATGTACAGACTGATGAGTCATACAAATATCTTGGAACTGCGTTTGATTCTAAATTGAAGTTTGATGTCAACATGGAGTCTATCGCCAAGAGAAGCCAGCAGAGGATTTACCTGTTGAGGAAGCTGAACTCTTTTAATGTCAGTAAGAGGATTTTAATCAATGTTTATTGTTCTTTTATTGAAAGTCTTTTAACCTATTTATTTTCTCTGCTGGTTCAATGGCTTACCCATTAAGGAGAAGAACAGCCTGCGGAGCATTGTAAAGGTTTGTTCCAAGATCAGGGGACTCAAACAATGAGACTTGTGTCCCCTCTGGGAGAATCAGGTGGTGAAAAAAGCTCAAAACATTATCAGCCAGCCATCACATGTTCTTTCTACTGAGTTGGTACTGATGCCTTCAGCCCGCTGTTTTTATGCACCCCTGAGGAGAACTAATAGTCACTCCAAATCTTCTATCCCGTCTGCTATCAGACTTTTAAACTCAGACAGTAGTCATTTTAAATAACATTGGTAAGACACAGTAGATCATATTGTATTTGAATCTTTATCTTATCTTACTGTTATTTATTACTTTAACTTATTGCTGTCCTTCACAGACCCACTGGTCTCATGTACAGATCCAGTGCTTGACTTGTGACTTGTAGCATGTGTTGCGGCAACACTGTCCAGAGTATGGGGGTGTGGCTGTCGAGCTACAAGTGGGCGGACCTTCCTGGTCACGTGACCAATTGATCAATGAGGCGGTGACGTTGTGGTCTTGATTAGCTCAGGCAGACACCTGCTGGAGAGGCAAGAAGAAAGAGACGCCGTTGTCAGAAGCCGTCGAGAGACATTCTTGTGAAGTTTTCCCCTTTTTTCCGTTAAGTTTTGTCGTGTGTTGTATATGTTAACTTAAATATGAACTGTCATCGGAAACCCTGAGGGGTAACGAGAAGGAAGCAGCGTGAGCTGGTCCCGGGGCTGTGCATGGTGTCCTGGAAAGAAGTCAGCACAGGTAAGGTCCGCCTTTTCCCTTTGCCTTTTGCTCGACAGCTACCTGATTCCTTCTTTAGTATGGCACGGGCAACCAACGCTTGGATGCCCTAGACCGAGCTCGTGCCAGGGTTGTGTTGCCGTGACACATGTTTATATGGTGGATGTGTTGTAAATGTTAAATGTTGGATGGTAAGATATAAATGAATTGCCCTTCTTGGGATCAATAAAGTTGTCTGAATCTGAATCTAAACCCCCTTACGGTGACTAACAGGCCTGAGACTGAATCAAGAAACATGCAAAGATCGAACAGCCTGAGAGTATTCATGCAAGTTACAGCTCTGGATTTACAGTTACAAACATACATGCTCAGAGTGACCTTTTCACTTTACCCCTTGCCGACTGCTTTAGTGTTGTGTCCTTTGGTTTTGTTGTGTCCTCTTCTGGGACTTCTGGGCTTTCATCGTCATCACTAATATCTGGGTTTTCCTCTTCCTCATCATCACTGCTATCTGTGTTTTCCCCAATCTTTGCAGTAGGAGTCCATTCCTCTTCCTCCTCCTCCTCATCATCACCATCTTCCCCTAGCTGCTCCATGTCACTTGAATTCCCATCCATAATCATTTTCAGAGCATCTTCAGCACTGTATTTTTTTGCCATCTAAAAACACACATGCACACAAAAACAGATTGTGATTTTATTTGAATTGGTCAGTTTTTAGTGAAAAGCAGTAAGCAAAAGCAAGTTACAAGCAATCGTATCATGGCAACACCGAACTAGTCATCAATCATCATGATACAGCAAGTTACATATCTAGTTTTTTACTCTAAATGTACCAAATTATGTCATTTAAAAATAAAAAGACTGTTGCTTGATGTTATATATAATGCATGAAATACAATAAAATGACAATTGACTGATTTAGAGTAAAATGACCTTATATACCTGCTGTATCAAATTTGATACGTCATTTTCAACACGGTTTTACTAAAACATAGATTATGAAATTTTAAGTATTTTCACATTGCATCAACCCAGTAACTGTTCCTATTGATTTTTCAGTAAAAAAATTAATGCTTTTCTTACCTTAACCTTTTCAAACTTGGCAAAGTTCTTCTTCAAAAACCACCTCGAACAGCCTGAGAGTATTCATGCAAGTTACAGCTCTGGATTTACAGTTACAAACATACATGCTCAGAGTGTCCGACCATCAGCTTACAGTATCGGTTTATGAATGCTACGGTAACAGTGTGACGTGTGTTACGCTAAAAACGATTCCAAGCTCAAACTCTGTATGACCTAACAAGGAAATTAAAGGGATATTTCAGTTTTTTTGGAGTGGGGTTGTATGAGTTACAGTACACTATTGATCCTGCTAGCCACAATGAGTGCTGGTGAGCTCTTCCCATCTTTAATGAGAAAATTCCCAGAGGACCTGCCGGCAAGATATGCTACAATTCTCTGCGGACGGGGCCTCCTATTTTGCGTAATTTCGCCAAAGTTAAGAAATATGTTCCAGGCACTCATCACGGTGCAAATGCATGAACCAGTAGAAAAAATTTGGAGCTATTCAGTTTGCCGTCAGAACCCCCCCCCCCCTTTGTTTTGGCACTATTTTCGGACGCACCTCGCAGACCGGTGTTCTTCCACTGCATGAGCACGGATACACGCCGATCAGCGATTCTGACAGCGACGATGACGTTCTGTTTACTGTGGATACAAGAGGATTTCTCTATGAACCAGAGTTTATAGAGGAAGAACTCCACATGCAGACCCAACATACCAACGAAGAAGACCACTTCTTGCGTGCCTTGAAGACATCAAGGCATGGATGGCTTTGAACTTTCTAAACTTCAATGAAAAAAAGACAGAAGTAATGGTGTTTGGTCCCAGTGGCCCTTGTGAACTCCCTCCGGTTGATCTGGGCCCTTTGGCCGTCTATTTTAAGTCGAAAGTCTCAAACTTGGGTTTTAAGCTTGACAGTGATTTTAAGATGGATCAGCAGATCAGCTCTATAGTAAAGTCCAGCTTTTTTCACATTAGGCAGCTGGCAAAGGTGAAGCCTTTCCTTGCACGACAGCACTTTGAAACAGTAATCCATGCCTTTGTCACATCCCGGCTGGATTACTGCAATGCACTTTATTTAGGAATCAGTCAGTCCTCCCTCGCACGTCTCCAGTTGGTCCAGAATGCAGCCGCTCGCCTTTTAATTGGAGCACGTAAAAGGGAGCACATAACGCCCATTTTAGCCTCCCTCCACTGGTTGCCTGTGCATTTTAGAGTCCATTTTAAGATTATTTTATTTGTTTTTAAATCTTTAAATGGTCTCGCCCCGCCCTACCTCTCTGAGCTGATCCATCTCTATGCCCCTGCTCGGTGCCTCAGGTCAGCTGATCAGCTGCTCCTGGAGGTACGGAGGTCCAAGGGGAAGCTCAGGGGGATAGGGCTTTTTCTGTCACTGCTCCCAAACTGTGGAACGATCTTCCTTTAGCCGTCAGACAAGCCCCCTCACTGTCCACTTTTAAAACTCGTCTTAAATCCCATTTTTATTCCCTGGCTTTCGACTCAGCATGAGACCCTGCTCTTGTTTCAGTGCCTTTTTATTTTTATTTTTCAACTTTATTTTATCTTATTGTTCTTATTGATTTTATGATTTTATTGTTTGTTTTTATCCATTATGTTTCTGTACAGCACTTTGTGTCCGACTGCTGTTGTTCTTAAAGTGCTTTATAAATAAAGTTGAGTTGAGTTGAGTTGAGAAAGTTCTGTGCTAACGAGTGAGCAGGAGAGATCCCACGTTACCTGGTAGTGCCGGTGTGTAAACTGTGAGCCCATGCCAATGAACCCAGAGAGCTTCTGCTGTCAGGAGAGGGACTTAGTGACAACAATACTTCAGTCTGCATCACTCGTCATCCAGAGTTCCCTGCCTTTCAGGAGGTTTGCTTGTTTGAACAGCCGGGATAAAAACAGGTACGTCCCATGTTTTAGGACCATGTTTTCTTAACTTTGGGGAAATTACGCAAAACAGGAGGCCCCATCAGCAGGGAAAATAGCCCAGCTTGCCGGCCGGTCCTCTGGGAATTTTCTCATTAACGGGGAAGAGCTCACCGGCACTCATTGTGGCTAACAGGAGCAATAGTGTACTGTAACTCATACGACCCCACTTAAAAAAAAACTAAAATATATATTTAAGATGCAACGCAAACATAATCCTAGCTGATTGCCCATTTGTCAGCAGGGCTCAAATCAACCATTCTTAATCTGTGTTAATCATGCTCACCTTAAAGTTATTGAAACTTTTTTATCCGTCTTACCTTTTCTTCTCCTTTCTTTCTTTTCTTTTTGGTATCCTGATGTTTCTTGGGGGAGAGGTGCAGCATCAGTCACAGGGCTCATCACAGCAGTTCAATTGCATCTGTAAACTGGCAGACTAAACCTTTTTGTGCTCATAGCAGGGTGAGAGGGTCCGCTCTGAGTGACCACACAGTTTCAATTTGAGAGTTTCTTATTTTGCTCATATGTTAATCTGATCTTACTTTTCTTGTGACACTTCTAAGTCAGAGAAAATCATTTTAAACCAACAGTACATTTCCAGTTCAGACCCATGAAGCCCCCCTCCTCTGATTGGTCAGTCCCACTGTCCCCTCACTGCAGGATCAGTGGCATTTTTGCATTAAGGGCTGATGCCAATACGTCCCCACCAGAGGGCGCTGTCATGCAAAAGATGAACTTTTCTATTCTAGATGCAGTGCTGTCTTGAATTCATGTTAACAGTAAACTCACCTTGGTTTACTCTATGACATGTTTGCAGTTGTAACATCCTAAATGCAATTTTATATCAAGAAAACCTTAAAAGTGTAGTAGTGTGTGAATTTGTCTTTGTGCCTAATGCAGCTTGTCTGTTTCCACTCCATGGAGCGGATCTGGTCTTGCACCTGCAGTGTCGTGGACTAAACAAACTGCTGCAAATGTATGCATGTGCTCCATTATTGCAAGAGGGGCCTGAAAGCCAGAGGCACCAGAGGCATTCTCGCTGGGTGATTTGACTTGTGTACGGGTGGGCACAGTGTGGTGATTGCAACATGTTTTTGGCTTTAAGTTGGCATTTTTGGAAGTGGTTTTCTTGTGTGGTGTCTCTCTCTCTCTCTTCCTCACAGAGATTGGGCGGCTCCACCTGCACCTTCACACCTGCACCAGATTACTGCAATCACCACCTGCATTTAAGCCTTCTGTGAGGCTTCTCCAGTGCCAGATTATTCCTGCATCTGATGTGGTATTTAGGCCTGTTCTCTAGAGTTCTCTCATGAATGTTCAATTGTTTGAGCTTTCCAGCTTTGTGTGTTTTGTAAGAGTGACTAACTCTGCTGTCGTTCATTCTTCTAGTGCCTCAACGAGACCCCCACGCTGCCACACTCTCTCCCTGGATTCACTCACCAGCCTCCTCCTCCAGCCCTCACGTCTCCTCGTATTCCCTCCTCACTCCTTGGACCCCGGATCCCTTCCCTCCACCCTTTTTTCCCCTTCAATAAATTCACTTAACTGCTTCATCTGCCTCCGGTTGTGCTTTTGGGTCCACATTTAAATACCTGGTTCTTCTAACCGCCACACAATGAGCAGGTCATGCTAGCTCTGTTAGCTAACAAGGGACACATATTTAGTTAATTAACATTAAAGTGCTTCATGATGAGTTGTGTGGACTTTTTAACACTGTGCTATAAATCACTTTCACCATTCAAAGGAGCACAAGAAATAAAACACAGGACCAAATCAGGCAGATGACTTCATCATATCACAAGATGGAAAAGAGAAACGAGATCATTGAACCAGGAGGGATTCAAAAACTCAGCAACAGCTAGCACATCAATAAAGCTGCTCTGCTTTTCATGTCTTCTGTTTGGAGAGGAAACATCATCCAGAAGGGCTGGTATAACAGGACAGTTCAATCACATGTCAATGAGTCTGATTTATTGTTGTTCTAAAGCAGGGGTTCCCAAAGTGTGGGCCGGGACCCCCTGGGGGGTCGTGAGATGTCTTCCAGAATGTATTTTTTAAAAGTTTATTTACCTTGTTTTCTTATGTTTATCTTCCTTCTTGTTTGTACTTTTAATTATTGTTATTTCTTTATAATTATTATTATTTTGTATTTTTTTTTTCTTCTTTTTGCTGGTTTTGTGTTACTTATATATAATTTAACTTTTGGTGAACAAAGAAATACTGAAAAAAATGCAGTAAAATAAGTTGGCCTCTGAAAATATTACATTTTACCCATCCATCCATCCATTGTCTGGACCGCTTATCCCATCGGGGGTCACGGGGGGCTGGAGCCTATCCCACCTGGCTTCTGATAGAAGGCAGGGTACACCCTGGACAAGTCACCAACCTATCACAGGGAGACAGACAACCATTCAAACACACACTCACACCTACAGGCAATTTAGAGTGATCAATTAACCTGGTGAGCATGTTTTTGGACTGTGGGAGGAAGCCGGAGTACCCAGAGAGAACCCACGCGTGCATGGGGAACACATACAAACTCCACACAGAAGGGCACCTGGGATTTGAACCAGGAGCCTTCTAGCCCTGTAAAGCCCAAACCATTAAATAATTGACAGAAAATTCCAATTCCTTGAACTTGGAGCCTTTATTGGTCCCTCTGAACAAACAAACAAAAAAAAATTCAAATATAATTTTCCATATATGAGTTTCATTTTGTATCAGATTATTTTTTCCTGAACAAACAAAAACATAATAAAACACAAACAAATCCAACAAATTGTTTTAAAAATGTGGTGTTCCTTTACAAATAATGCTATCTTCTAAGTTGTTTATCAGATCCAGATGTAAATACCTGGAAATAAAAGCTGAAATGTTCATCTCTTGTCTCATGTTCATCTCTTGGTGTCAAACCCAAATGTTTCCAGTCTACAGCAAAAATAAGGGAATTGGCCTCACTGTTCCAATACTTTTGGAGGGGACTGTGTTTTGGGGGTTGCAGGCTGAAAAGTTTGGGAACCCCTGCTCTAAAGTGTTCAGTATCTGCTGCTGAACTGAGCCTTTGAGCACGACACTGGTCTGAAACACAGGTAGTCAGAAGGTGATCTTAAAGGACTTGTGCAGAGTTAATGATGCGGTTTGCATTTTGATTAGATTTTATAGTTTATTTGTATACTTGCTGGCAGTAAAGCACTCCCTTGTGTGTATGTGTATGTGTCTCTGTGTGTGTGTGTGTCCCTGAAGGAGCTGTTTACCTCTCTGTGGTTCATATATAGATGTTTTATCGTGGAGCACGGTGTTTGGTGGCCTCGTGTATTGAGTTTTATGTTCAGGCTGTGCTTCATTCACTGCATGAGAATGCATCGTCTGCATATTTTGCACATACTGGCCTCATTAGCACTCCTCCCTTGGTGGTGCTGTCAACATGGTAGGATATTGTCGTTACTTGTTGTTTTAGAAGGGATTAGTCAGCTTGAACTTGACCATCACTGGTGTTGTGACCTCCTCTATCACTTACACACAGTTTATTTTCGTGTAATGATGGTTTAAAGTAAAATACGGTATGTTTGGATCATAAGATTTTCTTGTAGGAGTATTTCATGGCCCCACCAAAACTTAACATTACATTCTGGGGTCCGTTTCACAAAGCAGGTTTAGTGAAAACTCTGAGTCTGTTAACCCTGAAATGAGGGAAACTCTGAGTTTTCCGTTTCACAAAGGGAGGTAACTCAAACCAGAGAAAGAGGGGTAACTCTAGCCTGTTTCACAGAGGGAGGTAACTTAAACTCTCGGTCAGTTACCGTAGTAACAGACTTTATGGGCCCAATCTACTAAAGGTTTGCGTGTATAAAAACACGTGCAAACTTGATAGCGCACGCAAAGCTGACGTGCTAACCGGGAGCACCGAGGATTGCGTCTTTCAAATGAGCAAAATAGCACTCGCAAATCATTTAGCGTGTTTGCCTTCATGAATATGCAGAATACATGCAGATCATGAGAACGCGCAAAATACTGGGAGGAGGAGATGCAAATGTAATCATTTAGCACACGCAATGTGATCTATCAAACCTGAAGCAGATAGCGCACGCTGTATTTGCGTCTATATTTAGCACGTTTGAAAGGCAGGTGCAAACTGGCACAGCGTTACGCACACATGGCTGCGGTCACTGTAAAGCTCATCATAACATCGCTTTACAACATGCCCGCAAAAGCTGGGCTTACAAGCATTACTACATGTTTTAGTCAATCAAACCAAGAGAACAAAATAATAATAATAAAACAACACAAATTCAAAGCAGTTCAGCACCACGGATAGCGACCGCATCATTCTGACACCCACTTTAACTTTTTCATATAATGAGAGCACAGTAGGTCACTGTATCAACAGATATAAAGTTTAGTCAAATTGGCACAGCAGCCCACATGTTCACATACAAACAAAAAAACAATATGAAGTACTCGGCCTACTCACCACTGTTTGGACGAGCCTTAAGCTCCGCGGACTTGTCCATGATGCGCTGTATGTCCATTTTCTTTGATCTGTCATTCTCAATAGATAACATGACATGTCCACTCAGTCTCTCCTGTCCCATCGTGCTCATCAAGGGGTTTTTAGTTAGTTTTAACTTGGAGAATGAGCGCTCACTGAGCTGCGCCAGGCAGCTCTGCGTAACTCCTCATCTCGTGCTTGCAGCAGTGTGTTGGGGTGAATTGACTCAAACATGTTCCCAGTTCCATTTAAGATGGTGAATCTTTGGGACAGTTGCTGGATGATGATATCAGGCATTGAAAACGTTCACCCGAAAGTTGCTCCCTGGGACAGTGAGGCGACTGTCTTCATCCAAGTGACGCCTAACTTTTCTAGAGCAAGAGTGGCAGACTAAGCCTCATCAAATCGCTCTCTAAACTCCATCAAAACACTGATTGTGTTTTGGAGTAGAGTAGATGCGTTTATTTCATCGGCAGATCTTCTGTTTTTTCTCACATCATTCACCTTTTCACAGATGACCTCCCAAATCGTGTTTCTAACACTGAGATGTCTCTGCTGGAGTTCACCGATGTGTTTATTTCCCTCCTCCACAAAGACCTCCAACTCCATGTCTTCAAACTTCATTTATCACTTAAGGCCACTCTGTTCTCTCAAACTCTCCATGGTGACAGCCGATAGCACACGCAAAATCCTCATTAAAATAGGGCGGTCCGCACCACTTTTGCACTCGTTATCATTTGCGCACGCAGTCTTAGTAGATCACCCGCAACACGCCCAGAAATAACACATGCAAAAGAATTATTTGCACACGCAAATTAGCGCTCGTTATTTGGGATCTTAGTAGATCAGGCCCAAAGAACCTAATCTGGTTGGGACCAGGTTTTTCTCAATGAACCTCGAGTTTCTCTCAGTCTCCGCCCCCTTTCAGCCACACACAGTATTTGATTTCCTCATTCATTCAGTCGGCAGGCGAGTTTTGGCGTAGCGTATTTCTGCCGTCTGTTATTTGAAAAAATAATTCAGAAATCAATCAGTAGGCCGATATTAGGTGCCAACTTTTTTCACTAAAATGACATGTCCTTTTGTTAATGATCCCGTGGATGAAGGTGCAGCATTATTGCGCAGATAATTAAATATTCGTCGGGAGATGATAATCAGACTGTGCATAGATGTTTTAGCATTTCTGGACAATGATCTTTTTGAGCGGTACCGTTTCACTTCACAGTCGCTCATCTACATACACAACCTAATCCGTCCGTACATTTGCAACATTACCCACCGTAGTCGTGCTCTTACATCCCAGCAGATATTGTGTGTTGCTCTGCGTTTATTTGCAAATGGGAGTTTTTTGTATAATGTTGGAGATGCAGAGCACTTAAGTAAGGCCACTGTATGCAGGGCGGTCAGAAAAGTGTGCCTCGCCCTGAAACGGCTACTGAACACCTTCATCGTTTTCCCTGGACATAAACCGGTCAGAGTCATCAAGGAGGAGTTCCACAGGATTGCAGGTGAATGGTGTAGAGATCTATTAAATTCATTTTAAATTACATTCTGTTAATGACATTGTGCTGCAACCTCAGACTGGGATTAGTAATTTTAATTTATTTTAGGATTTCCCAGTGTGATTGGCTGCATAGATGGCACACAAATCCCCATCACGGCTCCCTCACATAATGAGGCGGATTATGTTAACAGGAAGTCCATTCACAGCATAAATGTGCAGGTAAATGTAGACTGACTACTGTTTCGAAATGTTAAGAAGAAAGGTACTTTATTGATCCCCAGGGGGAAAATTAAATTTTTTCACTCATGCTATATTGGACATGCTACACATACAGTTTTTTTGGTATATACATACAAATGCACACACATGCAGTGAACATGCTTAGGGAGAGATGTCAGAGTGAGGATACTGCCGTCAACCAGCGCACCCCGAGCAGTTGGGGGTTCGGTGCCTTGCTCAAGGGCACCTCGGCAGTGCCCAGGCAGGTCAACCAGCACCTCTCCAGCCACCAGTCCACTTGCCATGCTTCGTCCATGCTAGGACTCGAACCGGCGACCCTTCGGTTCCCAAGCCAAGTCCCTATGGACTGAGCTACTGCCGCCCCCTGAATCATCTGTCATTCAAGATCATATGTGATGCTGCCTACATCATTTCCAATGTGGAGGCCAAGTGGCCTGGGTCTGTTCACAACTCAAGGATGTATCGTGAGTCTAACCTGAGCAACAGACTGCAACGTGATAAGCAGTCTAAAGATTTGCACAATATAATTCATTTGTCTCCCTCTTTTAATATACTCTAATGTATCCACTATACATTACAGGAGAGTTTGATGGCCTTCTGCTGGGTGACAGGGGTTACCCATGCCAACCAAGGCTGCTGACCCCTTACCCTGACCCTGAACCAGGCCCCCAACAGAACTTCAACCGGGTTCACTGCAGGACGAGAGCCCGGGTGGAGATGACCATAGGCCTGTTGAAAGCCTGTTTCCAGTGCCTACGTCCCCTCAGGGTGACCCCTGAGAGGGCCTGTGATATTATTGTGGCATGTGTTGTTCTTCTTAATATTGCCACTATTCAAGGAGAGCAACACCCTGCCCTACAAATAGAAGCTGATGATGACCACCCCATCCACCTGCCAGCTATGCAGGACGGCAGAGCAGTCAGAGACACCATATCCTGCAATCACTTCAGAGATTAAGACAACATCATCACCACTACCACCACCAACACAGCAGCAGTCAAATAAAAACATAATACAAATTTCATTTGGTCTTCTTTATTTCCTACAAATACAAGAGATAGTTTAGTTAATGTTCTCGTAGTTAACATAATTAACATAATTCACCTGTGACCATGCACCCACCTCTAACTTGTGCTCTAGTAATTCAATTTTGAGATCTGCCCTTCTCATCTGGCGGTCCAAGAACTGCATTTCTTTGTTGTTTTTTTCCATTTTTTTCAGAAGAAATATTTTATAGATGACTTTCTCTGGTAACTGGGAATACATAAGGAGGACATTAAATTATACAGTTGCACATGAATTCCACAGAATGAACCTCTGGTGTTTACTGAACATCCATCTCACTGTGTCAATCTGTGCAGTTGAAGTTGAAAGACCCTCCTGCTGCTGCCCAGCCATGCCCTGTTAAAAAGGATGAGAATGTGTTAATACTTCAGTGTAGGCTAAATGTCACACTCTATTTTACACCAGAATGTTAAGAAATGTGAATGGGAAGAGAACTAGCAATAACATATCAAATGTTACCTCTACAGGCCTTTCTGGTTCCCCCTCTGTGAAGGCAGCAGACAAAGTCTCCTCGCACTCTTCATCCTAGATGAGTGATATGTCTCAGTATACTTAAACCACCATTTGGCAAAATCTTTGGAGTATTCCCTACTTACAGTTACAAGGTCTGTTGTGGCGTGAGGGGGCTCCACCAGGCAGATAGCACCATCAGAATATGTTGGGAGAAAAAAAAAGACATGAAAGGGAAATAAATATTTGTATGAATGGGCTTAAAAAAAGATATATAGGCCTAAGAATAGTACATGTTATAAAGGCACTTGTGTCTCGGGGGGTGGGCTCAGAGGATGAGCTCCCTCCAGGGATTCCCTCAGTCGCTGGCCTTCCAAAATCTGCCTCCGTTAGAGGTGGCGGTGCTCGGCCGCCACCCGTTTTACGGGCATCTGCTTTCTTCCTGTTGGCTGAGTAGAAGTCTGTGTTAGTTTAAATAGGCTTAATTATTTAACAGAACATGATATAGATGAAAATACATGCATGTGTGTGAAAACAGCATTATGTTGGGGATAAAACAACTGCACAGTCAAACAGCCACTTAATATTTACTTTACAATGTAAAACATGATCAAAATGAGGTACCCCCATGATATTATGCCGAGGTCTTACCTGTTAGAACAATGTTTTTATATTTCCATCTTAAGCTGCTGCCAGGTGCGCTTCTCCCCCGCGGGATTGCACCTAAATGAAATAAATGAATAGGCTACCATTCAAGCAGTTTCCCCCTGTGATTTCAAAGGACTACATTTAAACGTACGCATTGACCCGAGCCGCAATGTTCTCCCATGCCGTCTCCCTCTGTTTGGCACCTGCAGCGGTGTTTTTAAAAACATGCTCAAACTCGCCATATGAGCGAATAAGGATGTCCAGTTCCAGTGGGGTGAAAAATGCCGCCCTCTTCTTCTCCATTGCCATGGTGACTTGTTGAATCGGGGCTCCATTGATGATGTCTTTTTAAAGTTGTGTTGCACACACTTAACCCCAGGTGAAGCTACTCCAAGTTGATTTAACTAACTCAAATCAGCTGTTGTGGAACCGAAAACACAGAGTTTGCTATCTCAGAGTAGATCAACTCAGAGTTCAGGGTTAGACTCAGAGTTTGTTGAACCTGCTTTGTGAAACGGACCCCTGATTGATCCTGTCTGGAGATATAAATGGTCAATGAAGCTGTGTTGTGTGTAAATGTGCTCTGCAGCTCTCTTAATGAGGAGATGCAACTACCTGGGCCCGTATGTACGTCCAGCCATTAGCAATGAAAACGGGCCGTTTGTACTAATGATGAAAAAATAATGGATTAGCGGTCTGCATGAGCCAGATTAACACCCCAACACAGCATTACATTTAATGGAGGTAGACCCACCATTACAGGTGCTAACGGCAGGATTACTGCAACTGCTGTTTAAAGGATGGAGGACATCGTGCTCATGTGTTACCATTTAAGACCAAATATGAGAAGAAAACAAATATTTAGGGATCAAAGGAATCCTTTGGAAAAGTATGAAGATGTTGAAACATACAGCAAATTTAGATTTAGGAGACACAACATCATTCTTAGGTAACCTACCAGCAACACCGTGAAGTGAATCCTTCCCAAACAACTCTGTTAACAAGTCCTCATCCTTCAATGGGGGGACAGGTGGTCCTCCACCTGGACCACGTTGGTGGAGGTGCTTGTTGCTCAAAGCCTCTTTCATGTTGCTGGTTTTATTTTGTAGGTCTTCTACTGTGCGCTCAGAAACATCACACGCATTTACCCGGTTCAAGATCTGAAGCCAAACTTTCCCTTTCTCCTTGTTTGTGATCTTTGAGGATTGACTTGCTGATAACAGCTGTTTGTTTATTCTAGATTCTTCTAATAACATGTCCATTTCTTCTTTATCTTCTCTCAGTTACAGCGGTACCTCTCGCCATGTTTATTGTTGTTTATGTGTAGTAGGCATGCGCAGTTAGAATTTGTTGGATAGAGGTTTTCCAGAAGGTTCCCTGGACATATGACGTTTTGCACCAGCCTCACTTTCATGGCGCAATTAGTTAATTGGCCAATTATTTGCAGTCGTGCATGCGGCTAACGCTACGGCCAAATGGGCCGTTCCATAACGGTATGTTAAGACTAATGGTCTGGACCTGCATACAGCCCAGGTCTTTCTCTATACATACGTTAGAGTCCTCCTCTCTATCTTCTGAGTCCGTAAGTTGTCAATGCTCGAGTCCAAGTAAAGTCATGAGAGTCATGGACTTTAGTGCTACAGCACCTTTGTAGCCTCAGGAGGAGATAATCCTTAACAAGAGGTGATAACTAATAAAGTGTGATCTATTATCTGAATGATTTTCTTAAAAACAAGGAAACTGTTTTTCTGTAGTGTTGGTCTGACATCAGACTTCCACCAGATCCGTGTCCAGTCCGTCTCCAATCCGCTGCAGTCTGGCTCCATGCTCTCTTGTCCGTCAACACCCACCAGTTGCATTTTCAGAATGCAGCACGGAGTAGGATATCCGGACAGCTGGAGTCATGTGACCAAGGTTTTCCTGCAGTAATCACTGAATCAAGGATTCTCCTCCTCCTCTCCTCATGCATGTTGTCTTTCTGGTCCTCTGAAAACCTCTGACCTGTTGACTCCAGGCCTGACTCCGCTCATCATGACTTTGGTTTGTTGTTGTAGTTAAGTGAAATACGATCTGGTGATAACACAGAGTGTTTTATCCTGAAAATTAACCGGATGTTTTGATTTTGTTTTGGTGAAACCTGACTTCCTTGATGGGTCGTGCTCCAGCATCCGGCAAAAATAGAAGTCTTGAGTATCTGATCCGGAGGGCTCCGACCTGCCAGATCAGAGACGCAGCCGGAACGCTATGGAGCGGATCCAGTGAAAGTTAACACATTGACTAGAATAGAAACCTATCAGATCCGGTGCCGTGACGGATCAGAGATGGACCGGACACGGATCTGATGGAATTGGCTGTAACACGAGTCATTTGTGTTTTTCAGGGACTATTTTCAGATAAAAATACATTTATATTCTCAGGTGAGAATTTCCTGCAGTAGTTCAGGGTATGTTAGTTTGACTCACAATGACCTTCATTGCCCATTACCTTCCTAATGAGTTAGAAAGTTGTGTGATGGTAAAATCCATGGACCCAAATTACCCCTAAAGCTGTTCGGTGTGTGTGAGTGTGTGAGTGTGAATTAAGTAAATGCCGTTAAATGCAAAGTGATCTGGGTGAGTTCAGGCTTTATACAGACTCATTGTTTATACATTAAAGGTTTGTTTTGGTCCATTCATAACATTTTAAGATAAGAAAAATTCAAGTAGATCACCAGACATCCCCTGTGTGTTATTGTTGATGTGTAACTGTATAAAAAGAATTCCCCTGTAGTGCACCTCGCCTCTCCTCAGAGCTCTGTAATGTTTAACCTGAGTGACATTCAGAGAGCTGCTCCTGAATACTTTATGTTTCTCTTTTTATCTCGTACTTTGCCTCCAGACTGGAAGTCTAGGAGAAAATTATTCAGGACTGTGCCACTTTGACTTATCAACTCCATTCATTATTTCATGTTTCAGGAGACATGGCCTGCTTATGTCCATTATTGAAATGCACTCTCGCAGCGGGACACACAGCTTGGTTCTGCAAGCCTCTCTGGTATTCAGCAGATCAAATGACAGACAAGCTGCTGCTGCTGTGTCCTTCCTGCTTTGTGAAGTTGGACTTTCAATGTTCCAAGAGTTGTTTAATGGATGCATCCTGATGCATCTATCTGACAGAGACTGGTGTCTGAAGCAGTTAGGTGAGGGTCCATGAAGTGGCTTTGACAGGCCGATCAGATGTGCCTTCATGATGTGCACTGTGTGTATTATTAGAGTGGAAAGGCACACCTTAGATCAAAACATTTGCTCTGTCATAAGTGACAAAGATGAGCCAAAATATGTAAATACAGAGGAATCGTACCATCTGTTGAGAGTCCTAATGTGGTCTGGGGCTTTCCTACACTGAACTAAAATATAAACACAACACTTTTGTTTTTGCTCCCATGTTTCATGAGCTGAAATCAAAGATATACGACTTTTTCTGCTTACACTAAAGGACTATTTCTCTCAAATATTTTTCACTAATGTGTCTAAATCTGTGTTAGTGAGCACTTCTTCTTTAATAAGATAATCCATCCACCTCACAGGTGTGGCATATCAAGATGCTGATTAGACAGCATGATTAGTGCACAGGTGTGCCTTAGGCTGGCCACAATAAAAGGACACTCTAACATGTGCAGTTTTATCACACAGCATGATGCCACAGATGTCACAATTTTTGAGGGAGCGTGCAATTGGCATGCTGATCACAGGAATGTCCACCAGAGCTGTTGCCCGTGAATTGAATGTTCGTTTCTCTGCCATAAGCCATCTCCAAAGGCCTTTCAGAGAATCTGGCAGTACATCCAACCGTCCACACCAGCCCAGGACCTCCACTGAGGAACAATTTACAGAAAACTTTAAAACTGTTCAACTACGTCTCAAAATCAGCCTTCAGAGACTCCCTCATGGACTCTCTTAAACACACCTGCACCTGCTTTTAATCCTGGACTCCTGCTGTTGCTGTGGGTTATTTGCTCTGTTCTGTCCTCTCATGTTTAATTTGTCTTTGAAGTTTTTTAACCTTGTGTTTGTTTCTGTCATTACTGTTATCCCTGACCCTTTATCCCTCAAAAGGCTGTTCCTTTTGCCAGGTCGTCACTGTAAATAAGAATTTGTTCTTAATGACTCACCTGGTTAAATCAAGGTTATCGAGAGCATCCTTACCAACTGCACAGTTTGGTACAGGAACTGCTCTGTCTCAGATTGGAAAGCGTTGCAGGAGGTGGTGAAAACCGCCTAACTCATCACTGGAGCCTCACTTTGGGCCATTGGGGACACCTACAGCAAGCGCTGTCTCAGGAGAGCTGGGAACATCACCAAAGACTCCCGTCACCCAGACCATGGTCTGTTTAACCTCCTGCCCTCTGGGAGGCGCTACAGGAGCCTAAGGACCAAAACCACCAGGTTCAGGAACAGCTTCTTCCCCACATCTGTCTGAACTCTGTCCCCCGACGCCCCACCCCCCTTCACTCACATATACACACAATGGCTGTTTCCAAAACCGCCTACTATACTAGCAGTACGTACTGATCTGGATGTCTATTGATTTGAGAAAATTTCAGAGTATGCATCGTACCAGTCTGCCTCACGTACTGTTTCCCATAATGCACAGCGCTCATTCCACTTTTTCTTTTTCCTTCTTTTTTGACGGGGGGAAATCTGTTTTGAGGTAATGTGAAAGTTATTGAATTCCTTACAAACCACTTCTCAACTTTTTAAATCATAAGTGATGCTAGAGAAGCAGTTTCTCTATCAGCTTGTCCGTTGTTTACTTCCATTGTTTGAAACCGGAAATCCAGTGACGTCTGGCCCAGCATGCTGCATGACAGATCGAACAGAACAGTCATACTACAGACTAAATTCAAACACAGTATGTAGTAGGCTGTACCCACTGCCTGCTATATTAGTAAGTAATATGTAGCAGGCCGTTTCGGAAACAGCCAAACACACTCACCAACCATCTCAGGACTGAACCACCACTGCACCACTAACTGCACTTACCATCCTGTACATTCATTAATTCATACGGCACACACTGTGAAATGTACATACTGTAACAATAATGTAAATCTCCTATAATCCCTTTGCACTACTGCACTGTATAGTCTAAAACTGTATACCATAACCATAGTCATAGCCTGTTCATAGCCTGTACATACCTGTAGCAATAGTCAATAGTCACTCATGTAGATGTTATTATATTATATTTATTCATTCATAACTCTGTATATTCTGTATTATTTAATTTACTGCTAAAGCACTTCTAGTTAGATGCAATCTATATTTCATTGCTTGTACCTGTGACATGCCCAATGATAATGAATTTAATCTAATCTAATCTGAATAAAATAAAACCTCCATGATGGTCTGAGACCGTCCACCCAGACAGCTGCTGCAACAATCGGTTTGCATAACCAAAGAATTTCTGCACAAACTGTCAGAAAGCGTCTCAGGGAAGCTCATCTGCATGCTCGTCGTCCTCATCGGGGTCTCCACCTGACTGCAGTTCGTCGTCGTAACCGACTTGAGTGGCCAAATGCTCACATTCGATGGCGTCTGGCACTTTGGAGAGGTGTTTTCTTCATGGATGAGTCCCGGATTTCACTTTACAGGGCAGATGGCAGACAGCGTGTGTGGCGTCCTGTGGGTGAGCTGTTTGCTGATGTCAGCGTTGTGAATGGAGTTGTCCATGGCAGCGGTGGGGTTATGGTATGGCCAGGCGCATGTTATGGACAAGGAACACAGGTGCATTTTATTGATGGCAGTGTGAATGCACAGAGATACCGTGACGAGATCCTGAGGCCCGTTGTTGTGCCATTCATCCACGACCACCACCACAGGTTGCACGGCATGTTGCAAGGATCTGTACACAGGAAGCTGAAAACATCCCAGTTCTTACATGGCCAGAATACTCACCGGACATGTCACCCATTGAGCATGTTTGGGATGCTCTGGATCGGCGTATATGACAGCGTGTTCCAGTTCCTGCAGATATCCAGCAACTTGGCTCATTGAAGTCGAGTGGACCAACACTCCACAGGCCACAATCAACAACCTCATCAACTCTATGCCGAGGAGATGTGTTGCACTGCGTGAGGCAAATGGTGGTCACACCAGATACTGACTGATTTTCTGCCCCCCGGATCCCCCAATACAGGAAGACTGCACATTTTAGAGTGTCCTTTTATTGTGGCCAGCCTAAGGCACACCTGTGCAATAATCATGCTGTCCAATCAGCAATCCCTCTTATCAGGCTGCCCCAATAAGTCTCTAAAGATTCTTCAGCTGGTTCAAAACGCAGCAGCTCGAGTATTGACTAAAACTAGGAAGAGGGAGCACATTTCTCCAGTGTTAGCTTCTCTTCACTGGCTCCCAATAAAATATAGAATAGAATTTAAAATCCTTCTTTTAACCTATAAAGCCCTTAAAAATCAGACACCCTCATATCTTAAAGAGCTCATAGTGCCCTATTACCCCTCTAGAACTCTACGCTCCCAGCATGCAGGCCTGCTAGTTGTACCTAAAATCTCTAAAAGTAGTATGGGAGGTAGAACCTTCAGTTATCAGGCCCCTCTCCTTTGGAATCATCTACCAGTCAGGGTCCAGGAGGCAGACACCCTCTCCACTTTTAAGAGTAGGCTTAAAACTTTCCTTTTTGATAAAGCTTATAGTTAGAGCTGGATCAGGCTTGGACCAGCTTTTGTCATGCTGCTATAGGCCTAGACTGCTGGGGGAACTGGCACACTGACACACTGGGAACCTAGCTCACCCCCTTCCCCCCAACCCCCTCATCACTTACTTTAACTCTGCCTGTCCCATTAAAGTGACTAACCATAGACCTTTCTGGAGTCCCTGAGCTCCCTTGTCTTGTAGGTTCCTCTGAGCTGCCGTAGGCGTCCTCCTGCTGCGGACGATCTGGACTCCAGCTGATACGGACGTGCTGGACTCCAGCGGCAACAGCTACTACTACTCGTCTCATCACTATCACCTCTCTCTCTTACTCCCCTCTATCTGTCTTTCCAGACCCAACTCGGTCGAGGCATGATGGCTGTCTAACATGAGTCTGGTCCTGCCTGAGGTTTCTTCCTGTTAAAAGGAAGTTTTTCCTCACCACTGTAACTAGCTAAATACTGCGATGTGCAATGCTCATGATGGATTAAGGTGGGGTCAGACTGAGTCTTACCCTGTCTGGAAGTTGGGTCTCTGTTCATAATTTAACATAGAGTGGTCTAGACCTCTTATGTTTGTAAAAGCGTCTTGAGATAACGTTTGTTGTGATTTGGCGCTATACAAATAAAGGTTGATTAATTGATTGATTGATCTTGATATGCCACACCTGTGAGGTGGATGGATTATCTGGGCAAAGGAGAAGTGCTCATTAACACAGATTTAGACACATTAGTGAACAATATTTGAGATAAATAGTCCTTTAGTAGAAAAAGTCCAAGATTTTTAATTCAGATAATGAAACATGGGAGCAAAAACAAAAGTGTTCATATTTTTGTTCAGTATATACAAGGAGGGCTGCCATGTAAAAGCTGGATACATTTCTCAGCTGCAGACAAGCAGATGCTCCTGAACTGGAAGAAAGCAAACACCAGGAGCGAGCCAAGTAACATACACAAGACACGCCTCTATGATTTTAAAATAAAGCCCTTGATGGATTTGCCTCCTGCCGTCAAACTCTGCCTTTTAAAGCCTGACTGACAGCAAATGTATCAATGCCTCTTTTCTGTTCTTCTATTGTTAAAATACCTCCTGCAGCTCTCAACCAACATTTGATTTCTCTGATTTAGTTCCTCTGTGCCCCATCCTGTGTTGGATCATTGTACGTCTTCCCTGTGTTCTCTGTGTTTCTTTTCTTGTGGTCCCTGTGTTTTATTTTGGTTTATTCTTGAAAGTTTTGTTGGTACCTTTAGTTTATTAAAACCTTTTTATTTTAAAGCTGCACTTGGGTCCTCCTTCAGTCTTTCCCCCAACGTGACATCCCCTAGGTGAGCTGCCCCAGGCAGAGAGGTACTCTGTGGCACTTGTAGTGTCTTGCTCTCCATACATCTCCCCAAAACAGATCCTGCATACACGCAGCATCAACAAGGGCCAAAAGCACAATAGAAAATGTCTTTTCAGCGGTGGTGCTTGGATGACATGTTTGCCATCAAGTGCTCCGAGGCAATTTGGAATGTTCCATTCATACCAGAAGCGTAGTGCCACTTCCTTCAAGCAGTGGCGGCTGGTGGAGTTTCTCCAGGGGGGGGGGGTATAACTTCAAAATAGACATAATACCAAAAAGCAAGGAAACATGTATGAAGGTATCAAACCAGTGTATTTGGGCTGCTGATTAATGATGTTCTGCTGATCGGGTCGGCACTCTTTCACGTTTAATTTCTCTTTCTCCATTCTGCATCTCTGTCCGATCGTCTCCAACTCCCGCGGATTGACTTGTCAGTCAGCCGCACATTATGACAGACGGCTGGGCTGTGACGTCAGCCCCATGGCGGGAGGGTGGTGGCATGTAAATCCAGCTGCATTCAGCTCTGGACGCAGGGAAGGTGCTGACATGGTGCTACATCTTGTATTGAAGAGGAGCTACTGCACATGTACAACTTTTAACAAGAGTCTATGACCAAAGACAACACAGATGAACAAAACAACTTTACTCATCATTAACTTTATAATATTTCTCTCGCTCATCTAAAAATATATATACAAACAGCTCAGAATATTATTTTATTTCATTTTTATTATAATTTTTTTAAGTCTTATTGAAGGTAATGTGGTGGGTGGTGGGGCAGCACCCTAGCGCCCTCTATTTGCCAGCCGCCACTGCCTTCAAGGTGTCTGGGGTTGGTCTGGGTAGGAACTTCTCCATCATCACCTTTTCTATGGCTGCACACACCATACAGATGGTGTTGATGACTGTTGTGTGGCAAGGCTGATCAGGGAGTCCCCAGACACCAAGAACCTATGAGGGAATAAAAGAAAAAACAGAAGTTACATGTGAGATTTATTTATTAACATCTCTCTTTTCTTCTTTTCAGTTGATATTTGCAAAGCGAACACTGCGGATGCCCCCAGGAGGACTTGGAAGTATGCAGATATAATGTCCTTCTCCTTCCCCACATACAGCTTAGGAGGTGTGTATGAAGTTATAGAACAAAAACTGTGATAATGGCATTGATGACAATATTGACTATTTAATAATTGTTAATTGCACAAATAAAGATTATTCATATATTATAATTATGCACAAAGTTCCTATTATTAAATAGGATGGAGTTAATTTTTATGGGGGGGGGGCAAAAGCAACAGAGACCACCATCTTCTTTTTTTTTTTTCTTTTATCTTTCTTCTCTTTCTTTCCTCTTGTCTGCATATATATTTCTGGTTTGTGTCATGTTTGTCACAAACTGTCAAATATTAATGCAATTTATTCTTGCAGCAAAAGAAAAGAAAGAAAACCTTTTTCTTCTGTGCTTGTGACTGTGTGCATGAGACCATCACCATCCCTCTTAGAGCTCTGGCCTATCTTTTATTGACAGCTAATATCATGTTCTGTAAAAGAGGGCGTGCACACCTAGGTGGACCAAAAAAAATAAAAAAAATAAGAGAAAGTGAAAGAAAGATTACATAAGGATATACAAAGGGACAGGGAGAGAGAAGGAGAGAGAGACCTAACACACTTAGATGGAGAGGGACCATCTCACCATGATGCCAAAAAAACTCCGTGCGGTGATACTAATGATTAAGCAACCCTTAGTGTCCACAATCATTACTGAAGCTTGGGTCGCAGAGGGTTGCCGCCGTGCTGTGTTCTATTTGTGTAACAAGACCACCACTGGTGCAGATGATACCACTTGGGTCAGATCAGCTGAGCGGTCCGGCCCAGCACCCGGGCCGCGAGAGCAGTCAGACCGAAGGACCCAACCCGCTGCGGGAGACCCAGGCCAGGGGACAAGCCAAGGACCCAGACCGGAAGCAAACAGGTACCGCCGGAGCACCAAGGACGACCCCCAGGTCACCCAGCAGGAGGAAAGGGGGGCGAGGGGTCTCGAGGGGTCATTCATTTGAATGGGGGAGCAGTCAAACTTTAAAAAATAAATACATGTCGTGCAAATGTTTCTCACATCCGTATGCTGTGGTGATATGTAGTTAGTATTTGACTGTTTTGTGTTCAAGGCCTCTTTTTTCTGAAAAGTTTATTTTCTGTTAGTTATTAGAGTTTAAAAAACGGGGTTTTACTTCCTTCCTTCCTTCACAGCCGCCGTAGAGGGAAGGACACGCACCAGGTGCACACCAGTCGTACTGTCGCAGCCAAACACTTCACCCGGAAGTGACACAGAAAAGGGCGCAAAAGGAGGAAACAGGGGAAAGTCGCTGCTTAAAGCTAGGGTTGGTAGCCACGAAAAACTAGCATGAATTTGAATGCAGCATTTCCTCAGGACTCTGTCTAACCCCTCCCCCCCTCCCCTCGGAGCTCCTCCAAAACGACGCCCCCGCTCACATGCACGAGCGCTGCTGATTCGAGACCACATGATGGTGACTGATTCAAAACCGGTCCTCAGCACATCCCATAGGAAAAGAAACTTAGAGAGGAGATCTCAAAAGTGTTTAATTTCTGTCTCCTAGACAACAGTGAGATCTGTTTGAAAGAAAAATGAGACTATAGCTTATGTCTCCTGTTTCTCATTCTTGCCTCCAGAAAAAAAGTTGTAAAAAGTCTCAGCTTAGTCTCCCTTTCAGTTCAAAAGGAGATCTGGTCAGAATCTGAAATGATTCTCAGGTACTTCTCAAGTGTTGTGACTCCTTTTGAGCTCAGGTGGAGAAATCAGGGAGCTCTCTCAACTGTCTCAATCTAACCTCATCCATTTGTTTCTGTCAGACTCAGTTTTTGTGTCTCAAGTTGAGCTCAGATGGAGCAAAGAAAGAGCCTGAGCTCATCTTTTCATGAACATTTATAGTGCCCTGCAAAATTAACATTTCAATGTAATTGTCCACAAAATTACAATTCTCATTAAAACATTTGAACCACTTCAAGATCAGCTATTTAGATGTCAAAGGATCTCTTCTTTGACTTCACAATATGGTCCTTCCTTTACAAGGCTGAAAACAAAACAACTTCACAAAGATTTAGTGGATTTGAGAGAAATTGTAAAAGATAGAGATTTCATACAACAGGTATGACAGACCATTTATTTAAAATATGGGCCGCAAAAGGGCTGTCCAGATTTAGCCAGATTGTTACAATTAAAGGGGTGGATTCTTTTGTGCGCTGGTGGCCTAGCAGTCTAAGCGTCCCAAATACAGAGGCTACAGTCCTCTCTCATGAGATCTCTCATTTAAGTCTCAAATAAGACTCATGTCATGGTCTCAACTATTTCTCCTAGTGAATTTTAGGAGAAACTAACGAGAAACCAATGAGAACAATTTGAAACTTGAATGAGGCTGAAGTGAGAATCTCAGTTTTGTCTCTGGAGACTTAGAAGAGAAAGCCTTGAGCAGTAAAATGTTCCTCTGGGATGGTTTGTGTTTTGCACTACGTCAACTCATGTCTCACTCTGCGGTAAGAAAACACCAAAACATTCTCATAGTGAAAGTTTAAAACACAAACAAACAGGAAATGTACGCTCTGCAGGAGGCGGGCAGAACGGCAGGACGGGATTTGATTGGTTTCATCATTTGGCTCCTGACGGCAGGGATTGGTTGGTGTTTTCCCAGGTTTACTCCGGCTGTAGATAGCAGCTTTTTTTTTACCTCTTTTTTAAGAACACATTATGTATTGATTACCATCGGGACATAAAGATCATTTTAACCAGTGGATCTGGAAGTGGATCTAAATCTGACTACCAACCCCAGCTTTAAGTGAAGCAGCACACTGCATGAAGAAATAATAATATATATAAAATAATATATTTCTATGCTGCCATGCAACCATTTCTCCTCATTTTGTCTTTCTTCTTGTTTCACTTTAAACTTGTTATGAGAAAAAATGTGATCTGATTACTTTGAGATGTTAAAGTTTACTTTTCTTTTTAATGACTGCCATCATTATCACCTCCCATAACCAGTGTAAACTACATAAAACAAATCAAAAGGAGCCTGAACCTGCTATCAGGAGCATGATTTGAATAAATGATCAAACCCTGTCCCAGCAGAGAAAACCACTGACTCATCACCTATCAGAGGAATGACGTCACCGGCTCGTTATAACAGAGCAACTCTTTTACACATCCTTCTTACTCTGCCAAGACGGGTGTGTGTACGTGTGTGTGCGTGTGTTTGCACAGTGGGTGTGGCCCTCGCCCTTCATCTGATTGTATCTCGCGTCTCCTTCCTGTCATCTCCTGCATTCATCGCCCCTTCCCTTCTTTGGTCCTCTGGTCCCCCTAACAGGAACAACAGATGGAGCAGATAGTGCAGCTGCTGGAACATTGTATGCTTCTCTCTTTGCGCCATGAATAAAATACTACAGTAAAATAAAACATGACTTTTTATCTGAAGTTATAACTTTAGAATCTCATTAATCTGGCAGTAATCCTCCCAGGTGTTTGAAGGAGTGTGTGTGACGTGTGTGTGAGTGCATCAAACAAAGATCTGCTGAAGAATGCAGACTCTTTAAGGAGTGACATCACACCAACACAAAAACGTGTGTGTCTCTCTCTGTGTTTGTGTGCGTGTGTGTGTGTGTGTGTATTGGGTATAAAGGAAGATTTACAGCCCTCTTCTCAGTACTGGAGAAAAAGATGACCTGCACACACACACAAACACACACACATACACACACACACACAGATCCTTCCTCCTCTGACAGCAGAAACAGCCTCTTTACTTTCCTTATGTTACGTCCAGCTCAGGAGACTGAGGATTACAAAAGATCATCTGTCTCTCAGCCGCTCTACCATTAACCTTTTAACTAATACTGATCTATGTTTGTCACATTATGTACTGGCTTACACACTTCTCTATCATCTGTCAGACTCCTAGTCCCTCCCTATACGAGTCCTGACAAAAAACAAAAACAATGACCACATTACTCCAGTTTGAAAATCCTTACACTGACTTCCTGTCAATCAGAGGATAGATTTTAAAGTCTATCTGCCGGTGTATAAGTCTCTCTGTGGCTCAGCGCCAACATGCATCTCTGACATGCTTGTGTCATATGAACCCACGAGGACGCTACGAACATCTGGGGCTTCCCTACTGACCGTCCCAAGAGTCAGAACAAAGCATAAAGAAGCAGCATTTTGTTATTATGCAGCATAGACCTGGAATAATCTCCCAGAGAGTATTACAGTCATGGCCAAAAGTTTTGAGAATGACACAACTATTAATTTTCACAAAGTCTGCTGTTTCAGTTTTTATAATGGTAATTTGCATATACTCCAGAATGTTATGAGGAGTGATCAGCTCAACTGCAATTAATTGCAAAGTCCCTCTTTGCCTTGAAAATGAACTTTATCACCAAAAACACATTTCCACTGCATTTCAGCCCTGCCACAAAAGGACCAGCTAACATCATTTCAATGACACACAGGTGTCACACACATTAACACAGGTGTGGGTGTTGATGAGGACAAGGCTGGCGATCAATCTGTCATGATTGAGTGACTGGACACTTTAAAAGGAAGATGGTGCATGACACCATTGTTCCTCATCTGTTAGCAATGGTTACCTGCAAGGAAACACGTGCAGCCATCATTGCATTGCACAAAAAGGGCCTAACAGGGAAGTTTATAGCAGCGAGTAAGATTGCACCTCAGTCAACCGTCTATCCAATTATCAAGAACTTCAAGGAGAGAGGTTCAATTGTTGCCAAACAGGCTCCAGGGCGCCCAAGAAAGTCCAGCAAGCGCCAGGACCATCTCCTGAAGGTGTTACAGCTGCAAAGAAGCCACTTCTCTCCAGTAAAAACATCAGGGACAGACTGATATTCTGCAGAAGGTACAGGGACTGGACTGCCGAGGACTGGGGTAAAGTCATTTTCTCTGATGAATCCCCTTTCCGATTGTTTGGGGCATCTGGAGGAAGGCTTGTTCGGAGAAGACGAGGTGAGCGCTACCATCAGTCCTGTCTCTTGCCAACAGTGAAGCATCCTGAGACCATTCATGTGTGGGGTTGCTTTTTGGTCAAGGGAGTGGGCTCTCTCACAATCTTGCCTAAAAACACAGCCATGAATAAAGAATGGTACCAGAACGTCCTCCGAGAGCAACTTCTCCCAACCATCCGAGGGCAGTTTGGTGATGAAGAATGCCTTTTCCAGCATGATGGAGCACCTTGCCATAAAGCAAAAGTCATAACAAAATGGCTCGGGGAACAAAACATTAAGATTTTGGGCCCTTGGCCAGGAAACTTGTGGTCAATCCTCAAGAGGCGGGTGGACAATCAAAAACCCACAAATTCTGACAAACTCCAAGCATTGATTATGCAAGAATGGACTGCCATCAGTCAGGATTTGGTCCAGAAGTTGATTGACAGCATGCCAGGGAGAATTGCAGAGGTCTTGAAAAAGAAGGGTCAACACTGCAAATATTGACTTATTGCATGAATTCTGTGTAATTCTCAATAAAAGCTTTTGATACTTATGAAATGCTTCTAATTGTATTTCATTATACCATAGAAACATCTGACAAAAACACCTACAAACCCTGAAGCAGCAGACTTTGTGAAAATGTAATATTTGTGTCATTCTCAAAACTTTTGGCCATGACTGTACAGAAGCCCTGACTCTGACCACTTTTTAAGTCCAGACTAAAAAGGTTCCTCTTTCATGCTGCTTACACTGCTCAATAATGGAAGCAAACCCATTTTTAAACCTTTAAACTAATTTGACGTTCTTTCTTTCTTGAACTCATACTTTTAAATATTTTATTTTTAAATGTCTATGTTTGTTTAATGTCATATTTAACAATAAGATATTTTTTATTTTTTATTATTGATGTTTTCCCTGAATATTGCAGTGACATTTTTTGTGAGCACTTTTTGTCCATGATCATCATCAGGTGAAAATCTGATATCAGACAACCCGAGTATGAACCACAGGAAGAAGAGTTGTCAATGCGGGAATAACTTATGGGGATCCTGTCCTGAGAGAGTTAGGGAATGAATGAATGAATGAATGAATAAATAAATAAATAAATAAATAAAAAAACAGATAAATAAATAGATAAAACAATAAAATAGACAGATAAATAAATAAACAGATACATAAATAAATAGATAAATAAATAAACAGATAAATAAATAGATAAATAAATAAGCAGAAAAATAAATGAATTAACAGATAAATAAACACATAAATAAACACATACATAAATAAACAGATAAATAAATAAATAGATAAATAAATAAACAGATACATAAATAAATAGATAAACAGATAAATAAATAAATACATAAATAAACAAATACATAAATAAACAGATAAATAGATAAACAGATAAATAAATAAATACATAAATAAACAAATACATAAATAATAAGGATAAATAAATAGATAAATAAATAAGCAGAAAAATAAATGAATTAACAGATGAATGAACACATAAATAAACACATACATAAATAAACAGATAAATAAATAAATAGATACATAAATAAACAAATACATAAATAAACAGATAAATAGATAAACAGATAAATAAATAAATAGATACATAAATAAACAAATACATAAATAAACAGATAAATAAATAAATACATAAATAAACAAATACATAAATAAACAGATAAATAGATACACAGATAAATAAATAAATACATAAATAAACAAATACATAAATAAACAGATAAATAGATAAACAGATAAATAAATAGATAAAGAAATAAAGAGATACATAAATCAATAGATAAACAGATAAATAGATAAATACATTAATAAACAAATACATAAATAAACAGATAAATAGATAAACAGATAAATAAATAAATAAATAGATAAATAAACAAATACATAAATAAACAGATAAACAGATAAATAAATAAATACATAAATAAACAAATACATAAACAAATACATAAATAAACAGATAAATAGATAAACAGATAAATAAATTAATACATAAATAAACAAATACATAAATAAACAGATAAATAGATAAATAAATAAATATTTAATTAAACAGATTTTAGCAGATTTATTTTTGATTTTCAGCTCCAGTTATCCAGATTAACCCAAAAGTCCTCTAATCCAACATTCCCCTTTCATCACTGGTTCAGTTAACATCAAACCGCTCTTACAGCTCAAACTGTGACCACTGTAACCCTTCACCATGGCTCAAAGAGTGGCTCCCTGCTTGACGTAGCCGAGGATATTCACACTTATTGCACTGAGAAGAGCACTGAGGGCACACTCAGGCTTATCAGAGGAGAGGTAAGACGGGCGCTGCACCCAAAGGAGAAGATGAGACTCCAGGAGAGAGCATTCACCGATGACGAAGGTACTGAGCCGAGTCCCCGCAGACTGTTTCTGACATCAGAGAAACAAATAAAGAAAAGTTTTTTTACAGTCACACTGAGCTCAACAGTGGATATGAAAGTTAGAAGTGAGGGGGTTACCAGGCGGCCATGGAGAGATAAATAAATCACATTCAGAGCCTGAAAACAATCTGCTTCTTTTACATTTCTCCCTGTGCTTTCTCTCTCCTTCTTACGTTTCCTCGCCTACAGATCCAGCCTGGGGCGTTCGATGCCCTCACAGCCGAAGCACTCTGACACATCTCACCCATTCGTTTCATCTCAGTGTGTTGATACAGCAGGTTAAGGGCGGCCTGTCAGCTGCTGCAGGAGGGTTTGTCTGAGCCGTTCTGGTACACCAAACCAAGCCTCCCTCTTATTGAGCAATGACAGTGAATACCAATAAAACACTCTCTGACTGAGCTCACTGAAGACTTCACCAACAAGAGTGAGGAAAGAAAAAGAAAGATGACGGGTGTTTGTGGATCTGTGTGGGCTTCAGAGTGTCATCTTGGGTGTTGCAAAGAAAGTATTTCTTCATTTAAGCTTTTTGGCAAAAGTAAAATGTGATTTAGTGACTTTCTGCTCTGATTAACTTAGTGTGTATGACTTTGTATGCTTGTAACTTTGTACTTAGAAAGTGGGGGAGTTCAAGTATCTTGGGGTCTTGTTCACGAGTGGGGGTACATTGGAGCGTGAGATCGACAGGCGGATTGGTACAGCGTCAGCAGTTATTTAATATTATTATTATGTTATTAAAAATGTAAAGTTTTTATTTATTTATTTTATTTAACCTTTATTTAACCAGATAAGTCCCATTGAGATCAAGACCTCATTTTCAGGGGCGACCTGGCCAAGAGGTCAGCAGCACACGTCTGAATAAATGGCACAACTCAACAACATGGAACATATATGCAGACAGTATGTAGAAGCAAACAATAATAATTTAAAAGTGCAACTTATTTTCAAGTAAAGTGCAGTTTGTGATTACAAAACAGCATTTAAAAACACAGGCACTGTTCTGGGGTCTGTCTTTCATTTAAAGGTGACATATCACGCTTTTTTCATCAATATATATTGGTCTAAGAGGTCCCCAAAACATGTCTTTAAAGTTTATGCTCAAAAAAACACTTTGAAATCAGATTTTGGCATGCCTGAAAAACCCTCTTCTTCAGTCCTCCTCAGAACACTCTGTTTTCTCTCTGACCACGCCCCCTCAGGAAGTGGATGTGCCTCGGCTCTCCAGCACGTTGATCTAATGTTTACATGTTGGCTGAATATACACGGCTGCTCACAGATCGCATACTTCAACCCTCTGAATCTGATCCAGAATCACCGGACTTTACAACTTTCCAAAATTTCTTTGGGTTGTTTAGATTTTTAGTAGTTTCAGAAAGATAATAATCTGATTTGGCTCTCTTAATTAGGGAAGTACATTTGTTTCGCAGCTGTCGAAAGGAGAGATTGTCTCCCTCTGTTTTAGACTTTCTTGCCCTGGACCAAGCGTCATCCCTTTCTTTAAGAAGATCGCCGATCACAGGGGTAAACCAAGGATTGTTTCTTCCTTTCACCCTGAATCTACGAAAAGGAGCATGTTTGTCAATTAAGCCCAACAATCCATCATAAAAATAGTTCCTGGCCATCTCTACATCATGAAAGAGAGAAACTCTGGTCCAATCAAAATGAGCTACATCGTGCAGGAAAGCCTGCTCATGGAATTGTTTAAAATCTCATTTGACCAGCAGTCGAGGCTTACTCTTTGGGAGTTATGGTGGCATCTGTTTATTGACTGCTCAATCATAGTGCCAATCTACCAAAACATAGCTTTTGGAATAAACTTACCCTGGGTTGGTGAACCATAGGGCTTCGTCTTCTGATTTCTGATTGGTTAACCCCTCACCCCACCTCTCACCCCCCTACCACCGACCCCTACTCACTTTGAAATGTGAGAAAGCACATTTGTGAAGTTACAGGGACCAATTCGAGAGGTTGTGATCACTGAGTTGTGGTTGTAAATGTCAATCTACACATGTGTGAATATTTTGTGACTTCACATTCAGAACACGGTTGTATGAATATTTTGTACAAGTGAAAATGATCAAAATACAAGTTCACATTTTTTCCACAAGCTCCCATGTAGTTATTTTTTTCGTAACTTCAAATTCAGCTCACGTGTGTGTGAACTCTTGAGTGAAAAATGAAAACATACAAGTTCACATTTTTGATTTATGAGTTCTCAAATCGTATCCTGCAGGTTCTCACATCAAGTCTACAAGCTTGTGCATTTTGCAACATATTTACCTTCATAGCTTGTTTCTGTCAGTTAAATGTATGCATAGAAAAACCCTGCACAGTCAGAATTATGACAGACAATCAAGGAAAAATGATGAAGTCAAAAGGTTGGTGTGCGAACAAAACAAGAGTTTATTTGTACAAAGAAGGACAAGAGATAAACAAAAGCAGGAAGGTTCTCAAAATGTGGGAAAGGAGTGAGCAGGGTGCCAAATGATGAACTCTACAAAACAAAACAAGGCCTGACAAACCTAACTATTCTCTGTGAAGGAAATAAATACCAAACAAAGACCAATCTAACTTCTCTCAAGAATGGCGAGTCAGAACTTACATGAGTGGCCCGAACCAGTGACCTAATGTCTCTAACAAAGGTTTCCTACAGGATGCAAGGTAAGGCAAGGCAAGGCAGCTTTATTTGTATAGCGCATTTCATACACGAGGACAACTCAATGTGCTTTACATTAACACATTAAAAGCATTGGAGACATTCAGACAGGCATAAAAGAACATAATTAAAATGACAAATATAATAAAACAGAAAAGAAAAGGAAAATTAGAAATATATTAAAAATGGAATTAAAATTTTAATTTAAAGTGAGTTAAAATAAGCAAAGATAGGAAGGCAGAGGTAAATAAAAAAGTCTTAATCTTTGATTTAAAAGAGGTGAGAGTTGGAGCAGCCCTGCAGCTTTCAGGGAGTGTGTTCCAGATATGTGGTGCATAATGACTAAACGCTGCTTCACCATGTTTCGTTCTGACTCTAGGGACTGAAAGCAGACCAGTACCTGATGACCTCAGAGGTCGAGGTGGTTCATAAAGTAGTAGCAGATCAGCAATGTATTTTGGGCCTAAACCATTCAGGTCTTTATAAACCATCAGCAGGATTTTAAAGTCTATTCTCTGACAGACAGGAAGCCAGTGTAGAGATCTAAGAACTGGAGTGATGTGGTCTACTTTGTTGGTCCTTGTTAGGACTCGAGCAGCAGCATTCTGTATGAGCTGCAGTCGTCTGATGGACTTTTTAGGGAGTCCTGTAAAGACCCCGTTACAGTAGTCTAGTCTGCTAAAGATAAATGCATGGAGGAGTTTTTCTGCATCCTGCTGAGACATAAGTCCTTTAATCCTTGATATATTCTTAAGGTGATAGTAGGCTGACTTTGTAATTGTCTTAATGTGGTTGCTGAAATTAAGGTCTGAGTCTAAGACTACACCAAGGTTTCTGGCTTGGTTTGAACATTTCATCTGTGCAGATTGGAGCTGAGCAGTAACCTTTAACCTTTCTTCCTTGACTCCCAAAACAATCATTTCAGTTTTTTCTTTGTTTAACTGAAGAAAGTTCTGGACAAAGATGTAGGGGGTACTTCAACTTACCTTGCTCTAAACCTTCCACCACAACCGTAAACACAACCAGACTGTGTAGACTTTACAGGAGCAGACATGGCTGCCATCCCAGTGCCATCAGTCATCTCTTAAACAAGCTACTCTGAGGAGTGATCAATGACACCAGTGGAGACTAGCTGAGCAGGTGGCAACAAATCAGTCAATAACACCTTCAGGGAAGCAGAGAAGCTGAGACAGAGAGGTGACCTCTGGCCCTTTGCCTGCCATGTAGCAGGAATCCTTTCACTGTAATCTCCTCAAAGGATTCTGATAAACTGTAAATATATCTCTGCATCCAAGAGTCTGAAAACTCCCTCTATGGCAACAGTTACTATAATAATAATAATGATGAAATATGAGTGATAATGAAGACAGTAGGAGAGGGAACCGAGCTCACCAACAGTGGAATGAGGAATCTATGAGATAATGAAGGAAGAGCTGGTGAGGCAACGCAAAGCTAAAGCACAAACAGATGGGACGACCGCAGAAATGCAGAGAGTTGAAGAAAGGAGCCCTGAGCATTATGGGATGTCCCCTGGTTGTCTAAAAGATGCCCTAACACCAAAGGTGTTTTTCGACAGCAGGAACACTACCCCTGAACTACGTGTGTTTTGACCGGTGGACCCAGGGTCTAAATTTAGTTCAGGGATGGTTAATCTCCCCCCTAAAAAGCCCCTGCTAGGGGGGTGGTACTTTTCAAAGGTCCCAGGGCTTTCGGGGTGCAGGGCCTGCAATGCTGAACGTGTCTGATTGGTAGATTAACCGCAGTGTTTTTATTCCTCCCGCCGTCCACAATAACATCACACACATCTGTGATTCACTTGATTTCTCTTTCTTTCATTAGTTTTTATTTGTTCTATCTTTTTTGTATGTGTGTGTACTTTTCAAAAGAAGAAGCTGTGATTCTCTTGATTTAGCAGCTTGTAACAGTAGTCTTCTCTCAGCCCTCCGTGAATGCGTCTCTCCCGGTGTTACGGTTTTAAAAGTGACCCTGTAAACTGGAGACCTTCAGCTGCACGTGTCAGTGTTTGTGGAGTTTACACAGCTGTTGAAACACAGAGGGAGTTCCTGGGAATGCAAACTAGTTTAGTTTTTATTAAGATTTCAAAATATCCTCATCAGATATTTAATGATCGTCTAAAGACGTTTATGAGGGATGCATCCGGCTGAAAGTCTCCAGTTAACAGGGTCGCTGTTTAAACCAAAACACCGGTCGATCTCTGCCACGGCTTTTTGAGTTCAAAAGGATTTTAAAGCCGTGTTGAAACGTCTTTGCTACTCGCGCTTATCTCCTCTCACGTGTTGATTCAGTGAATCCATCTGTGATGAAATATAGCACCATCTAAAACAGAGCCAGCTGAGTCTCTTCATGCTAACAGGCTAACTGTTGTGCTGCTCATAATGATACCTGCCTGTCCGTCTGCTTCTATGGTGTCATCTGTGATGAATGGCATTCCTCTTTGTTTTACTGCCCTCTACTGGTCTGGTAGTGTAGTGCATTTACTTTTCTTCTCTCCATACGTCACTGGCCTGATTTACACAATCTACCCGGGACTTCAGCCCGCGGTCGAAATGCAGACAACAATGGGGGCACAGGAACCTTTTAGTTCAGGGGAAAGAAGATCTGGGGGCTAAAAGATCCCAGAACTCTTGGTGGAAATGCACCCCAAGCGACAAACTCGGGTCTTAAAATATGAAGCCCATGCAGAAGTTCTGAAAACTGCAATTCATCGAGTGTCCACTGGAGGCTGGCTGCAGAAACACCGGAAACCACATACACACCCATTTAAAGAAGATGGTCTTCACAGCAGGTATAAACATGTTTACAGCCTGGTTCAAAAAATATTTTTGAAGATATTGAACGAGTTTTGTCCAAATAAGGACATGGCTGGCTTGATTGAAAGGTGGCAACACTGTAGCTGTGAGGCTCAAAGCCTGCCTCTTTACCTCACAATAGCTCGACAGCGGTTTGGTTGTGTTCAGCATTTCGAAATATGGCACCCACCTCAGGAACAGATGGGTGACGTCACAGAGACTACATCCATTTTATATACAGGATATGCTTCACACTTGATGTGATTGAGCTGTGATTAGCACTGTATAAAGCAGATCATTAGCGACCATTGACCCTAAACTCACCCTGTGTGTTCGTGTCTGAAAGCATCATGATGACTCTGCAGCAGCGTAACAGAGGACTGGTTACACTCTGCCTCCTGTAAGATGGTTCTGGCATCAGATCCACTTTAGGGGACTCAAGAAACTAAAATAAGTCTCAGTCTGTGTCAGAGTCTGAGAAGACTGCTGGTGCAGCTTCATCATCCACCCACCCCAGAGTTTATTCAGCCGTCAGCAGTCTCACTAAACAGTAGCAGTCCTGGTATTTCCTTTGATTCTGAACCAAGGAAAAAAACAAGGGTCTGTGTTTCCTCAGCTTGTAAAGTAGGCCTGCACACACACACACACACACACACACACACACACACACACACACACACACACACACACACACACACACACACACACACACACAGTGGGCACACATGGTCGTATGAAAGAGGGAAACACAGTACATACACGTACATAAATAAGTGTTCATGGATTCTTGTATTCCTCAAGTTATTCACTGTTGATCTTTGTCTTATTACTTAAATAATATCTTCCTCCTAACTGTCACTGCTTGATTGATAACTGTACGACATTCTGCACAGCTGATTCAGAAAGGTCAGGTGAGGGGAATGGAAGGATGAGACCAAACCGACATAACTGACTGCAGGGTAATAAACTAACATACTGCAGGTATGCAGCTACGATTTATATATATATATATATATATATAAATTTATATATACATATAAATGTCCAACAGGCGACAGCTTGGCCATAATTCTCCTGTCAGCCACCACCTCCACAGGGTCCAGGTCTGAGCTGGCCTTCTTCACCAGTTAGTTCAGTCTCGCTCTCCTGTATCCTGTCCATCCACAGCATGTGAAGCACAGTGGGGGAAATATCATAGATTCTGAATGTCCGGCAGTCTATCACTAACATCTTTGACTCATCATCTCATTAACAAAAACAAAACATACACTCATCAGTGTTCCCCTTGTCAGTGATGTATTTTATCTTGTCATCGTCATGAAAAAAAAGGGTCATTGACGAATATTTATCGTCATAAATTTTGTCAGCGAAATGAACACTGCATCAAAACCATAGTCTGTATAAATAATGGACGTAGTATCCGTGACGTCAGCCATTTGATTCTGAATAAAGCGAGTGTGAGGTAAAGAGGCGGGCTTTGAGCCCCCTCACCAACAGCTACAATGTTCCCACCTGTCAATCAAGTCAGCTGGCCTCTCATTGGAAGACTCATAATCTCAATATCTTGGAAATTGCCGCGTTGTGAAAATAATCACCCGTTTTTTGAACCAGGCTGTAAACATGTTTATTTCTGCTGTAAGGATCGTCTTCTTTGAATTGGTGTGTATGTGGTTTCCGGTACTTCAGGATCCAGCCTCAAGCGGATCCATGATGAACTGCAGTTTTTAGCACTTCCGCATTGGCCTCATATTTTAAGACCAGAGGTTGTCGCTTGATCAAAACCCAGGTTTCTAATCTCCCTCCTGCCAATATTTATGTGCAACTCTAAACCTATAGCATAATCAATACCACCGTATACCAAAAGTCATCCATTCAGCTGATGAACAGATCACTGTTGTGATGGAATTCAGCAACAAACTGGACACAGAAGACTCAGGAGACTCGGACGGCTTACGTTGAAATAGTTTATGTAGAACTTGATCAAGGAGAAATAACATAACAGTACACAGGCAGGAGAGTGCAGTGCAATGCCAAGTCAGTTCTGTCAGACAAAACCCATGGCATGGTATTTATTCCCTCTGAAGACGACACTAAAGTTAGATAACCATGTTTGGACTATAGGAACACAACAAGTAAGAAGAAGACCTGTGCTCCAGTTCTGGAGACAGTAAGTCGGCCATAACACATAGATAAAGATGGGAGCAGGGGGAGAGACCTTGACTACTACCCTGACACTATCTCGCCCGTCACAGACGACATAGGAAACAAGTTACTCTAAACATGACATTTAGACTGAAAGAATACAATAGTTAAACATTCTTACATACATATATATAAGACTATGAAAATTCCACAACAACTGTTAACATGCTGAGATGGATTAGCACACCAGGAGAGTGAAGGATGTGCACAGTGATCATGAATCAGGATGTAAACGCCTCACTGTTGTGAATGAAAACGTTAAAGCACATGTACAGCCTGAGAACACTTTCCTCACATTCCCACAGCATCGTGTGAACAAGTAATTACGGAGGATGAACATAGTGGGACTGCATTCTCAGAGGAGAGGGGGACTCATGTCTAATCAGCAGAACACCTGTAGCTAATTCAGTCCAGGAGTAAGTCGGGTAATTAAAGGCTGATTCAGCCTGTCAGCCGTACGTCTCATACGAGGCCTCCACACTTTTTTCTGTGAAAGTTTTATTGTGACTTGTTTTGAATCTTGAGAGAGGACTGGCTGCTGTATATGATGATGATTGATGGTCTGTAGGGCTGAGTTTGACATTTTCTGCTGCAGATGAAAATGACCTGATTTATAGAAAGGTTGCTTCTTTACATGAATAAAACACTTAAAACTGTCCTGGATCACCCTTGTTCAGTTTTGAAACCACTTTGGGCCCGATCTACTAAAGGTTTGCGTGTATAAAAACACGTGCAAACTTGATAGCGCGTGCAAAGCTGACGTACTAACTGGGAGCACCGGGGATTGCGTCTGTCAAATGAGCAAAATAGCACTCGCAAAACATTTAGCGTGTTTGCCTTCATGAATATGCAGAATACATGTAGATCATCAGAACGCGCAAAATACTGGGAGGAGGAGATGCAAATGTAAACATTTAGCACATGCAATGTGATCTATCAAACCTGAAGCAGATAGCGGGCGCTGTATTTGTGTCTATATTTAGCACGTTTGAAAGGCAGGTGCAAACTGGCACAGCGTTACGCACACATGGCTGCGGTCACTGTAAAGCTCATCATAACATCGCTTTACAACATGCCCGCAAAAGCTGGGCTTACAAGCATTACTAAATGTTTTAGTCAATCAAACCAAGAGAACAAAATAATAATAATAAAACAACACAAATTCAAAGCAGTTCAGCACCACGGATAGCGACCGCATCATTCTGACACCCACTTTAACTTTTTCATATAATGAGAGCACAGTAGGTCACTGTATCAACAGATATAAAGTTTAGTCAAATTGGCACAGCGGCCCACATGTTCACATACAAACAAAAAACAATATGAAGTACTCGGCCTACTCACCACTGTTTGGACGAGCCTTAAGCTCCGCGGACTTGTCCACGATGCACTGTATGTCCATTTTCTTTGATCTGTCATTCACAATAGATATCATGACATGTCCACTCAGTCTATTCTGTCCCATCGTGCTCATCAAGGGGTTTTTAGTTAGTTTTAACTTGGAGAATGAGCGCTCACTGAGCTGCACCAGGCAGCTCTGCGTAACTCCTCATCTCGTGCTTGCAGCAGTGTGTTGGGGTGAATTGACTCAAACATGTTCCCAGTTCCATTTAAGCTGGTGAATCTTTGGGACAGTTGCTGGATGATGATATCAGGCATTGAAAACGTTCACCTGAAAGTTGCTCCCTGGGACAGTGAGGCGACTGTCTTCATCCAAGTGACGCCTAACTTTTCTAGAGCAAGACTGGCAGACTAAGCCTCATCAAATCGCTCTCTAAACTCCATCAAAACACTGATTGTGTTTTGGAGTAGAGTAGATGTGTTTATTTCATCATGCTGTTTTTTCTCACATCATTCACCTTTTCACAGATTGCCTCCCAAATCGTGTTTCTAACGCTGAGATGTCTCTGCTGGAGTTCACCGATGTGTTTATTTCCCTCCTCCACTAAAACCTCCAACTCCATGTCTTCAAACTTCATTTATCGCTTAAGACCACTCTGTTCTCTCAAACTCTACAAGGTGACAGCCGATAGCACACGCAAAATCCTCATTAAAATAGGGCGGTCCACACCACTTTTGCACTCGTTATCATTTGCGCACGCAGTCTTAGTAGATCACCCGCAACACGCCCAGAAATAACACGTGCAAAATTATTATTTGCACACGCAAATTAGCGCTCGTTATTTGGGATCTTAGTAGATCAGGCCCTTTGTGTTTTATATAATATATTTATTCCCTTGTCTCCTTATCTGTCCTCCCTGAGTTGTTCTCCAGTCATCATTTCTTATGTTATTTTATTTCTAACCTTTGTGTTCCTGTACTCCTTGCGTGTGAACTGTTTCCTGTTTTATTTTGTAGTTCTTGCTCTTAGTGTATCTGCTCTCGTCTTACTTCCTGTCTTTGTCTGTCTTCCCTCCCTGCTGATTGTGTGCTGATTGGTTCCACCTGTGTCTCGTTGTCTTACATGGATCTGATTGCTCCTGACAGTATTTAGTCTCGGTGTTGGATCCCTGCGTCTCCAGTGTTCTTGTGCTCCTCTTGTGTTTCTTTTGGATAGTTCTTGGATTTTTTCAATCTTTGGTTGATAAATCTTTGAACTTATTCCTTTGTTTTTAGCCATAGTGACTGTGGGTTCCACTGAATGAAGCCTTAGTTTTGATGCTCTCAAAAATCCCTTTCTTGAATTTCCCTCAAACAAAGAACTCAACAGTACCACGCAATAAAAGTTTAAGCTGCCTACTTAAATAAAAAATAAAACACATACAGAAAAGTGTCAATTTTCCATGTTTTTATCCACAAATCCTTAAAGAAACAAAAAAGAGTGAGAGAAAAAGAGAGGTCAAAAAACGAGTGGCTCCTTTCTCTCCTTTCTCTCCTTGCCTAACTGCCACCTCTTTAATAAAAAAAAACAACTAATCTTCTACGGAGATCAATGAACCTTAATGAACCTTAACAAGGGGGCGGAGTTACAGCATGCATGATTCAGCCACCCTTCCAACACATGACATTCTATGTCACAAATATACCTTTTTTATATAATGAGAAAATACTTACAGCATAATGAACTTTAACCTTTTACCATCTCTCTATAAATGTGTATATTTATGCTAATCCTTAAAAATGAACTATCTCTGTCAATTATTATCTTGCACATGAACTTAAATTATTTCAACATTATGAATTGTATTTAGACTCCTACAGTGACAAAAACAAAATAATAAAAAAGGGCTTTTACTTTTTTTATGTGACACATCCATAATTTGGCTGTTAAGATCAGAGTAACATATGAAGATCACAGAATGCAGAGGACCAGTCTCCCTCCCGTACTGTTTCCCACAATGCACAGCGCTAACGCTCTTCTTTTTTTTTCCGTATATGACGGGGTCACTCAGTTTTTAGCTGCGGTGTAAATTTTAAACTCCATATAAACAACTTCTTAACTTTTTAAATCATAAGTGATGCTAAAGAACCAGTTTATCTATCAGCTTGGTCGTTGTTTACTTCTGCTTTCTGAAACCGGAAATCCAGCGACGCCTGACGGCCAAATTCCACCAGATCCGTGTCTGGTCCGTCTCCGATCTGTCACGGCACCGGATGTGACCGGTTTCTATTCTAGTCAATGGCTGTTTCCGAAACCGCTTGCTACATACTACTTACTGATGTAGTATGTAGTAGGCAGTACCTACTACACTGAAGTGTAGGTACTGCCTACTACATACTGCGTGCGATAGTAGCATGTAGTGCCCAGCTGGTGACACCGCTATGCCGCAGCATACACTTACGGTCTGAGAAAAAAAAAAGAAAAGTATTTCATTAAGATTTTCGTAAGTGTCAAAGGGATGAAAATGAACCTGTGAAATGTGTTGTGCCTATAAGGAACTAAATTAGGCGGTGTTTGATTCACATCACTTTATATGTAACAGAGTTGGAGGTTGTTTCCATGCATTAATTTGGCATCACATTACGTTATCATTGTTATCCTGCCTTAATTAAAGGATGTGCCTTTTCTTAAATGTTAATGTTTGAATATATTTTTGTGTTGTTTGGTGTTGTTGTCATTACTTCCCCTGTAATGATTGCCGCATAATTAAAATAAAAAATAGTCAAGAATGTTCTCGTCTTCTGTCATTTATTTTCCAACAACCTGAGTGGGTATCGACTTGATAATGTGCTGTATCTTAATCTTGAAACATTAAGGGCAATCGTTTACTTAGCTTTGAATACTATAGTAATAATTCAATAGGGACCCAACTGATTACAGATGACTGTCTAGCTGTGATGTGAATTGTGCTGATATAAACAGGAGGAGAATCAAGGAATGTGGTGTTGGGATGGTAGATAACAGGAGAGTCAAAATGTCCTTGATGTCGATGATCCATGCTCATAATGTGGAAAGAAGAAGAAGAAGAATAAGACTGCAAGCTGCCAGAAGGAGGGACCTTCTGACCATCCTACTGCAAAATGAATATGATGTAAGTAGCCCATGTCTAAGTTTATTAAGTGTTCTCTCAGGTCAACCAAGGAAATTTATGTTGGCTCCTGACCTGTCACATTAGTTTGAAACTATCAGATAAATCATTTTCTTTGAAAAATATTATTATTCTGGGGAGCCACTTTATTTTCTGAAAGCTGAACTAAACACTCAAAATGAAATAGTTCAGTGATTTAAGAGAACAGTAACATCACATCAAGGAAAACAACAATTCAGAAACAGTACTTACACTTACAGTACAACTTATTTCATAAATTTAGCACTAATTTAAGCAACTGTCCCTACTCTTGCAGCATGGGCTGATACGAGGATCATAACAGTGCCATTGTCCGCCTCTACCTTGGCGATGCAGAGCTGAAAAAGAATTTCCGTCTGTCGAGGCAGACGGTCAATAACTTGGTGAGCTGTCTGGGGTACATCAAGGACCATGGCTGGGGGAAAGACTTGGAGGTGGGGATTTATTTATATTGGCTGGCCAGTGCCACCTCATATCGGGTGGTGTCAGAGGCCTTCGATATCCCCACCTCCACATTTATACTGAATTATAGAGAATGCATTGTAAGGGTAACGGTAACAGTGCAACGTTCAATCAATCAATCAATCAACCTTTACTTGTATAGCGCCAAATCCCAGCAAACGTTCTCTCAGGACGCTTTTACAAACATAAGAGGTCTAGACCACTCTATGTCAAATTATGAACAGAGACCCAACTTCAAGACAGGATAAGACTCAGTCTGACCCCACCTTAATCCATCATGAGCAATGCACCTTGCAGTATTTAGCTAGTTACAGTGGTGAGGAAAAACTTCCTTAACAGGCAGAAACCTCGAGCAGAACCAGACTCATGTTAGACAGACATCATAACTCAACCGAGTTGGGTCTGGAAAGACAGATAGAGGGGAGTAAGAGAGAGAGGGAGCGGTGATAGTGATGAGACGAGTAGTAGTAGCTGTTGCCGCTGAAGTCCAGCACGTCAGTATCAGCTGGAGTCCAGAACGTCCGCAGCAGGAGGACGTCTAGGGCAGCTCAGAGGAATCTGAGACAATGGAGCTCAGGGACTCCAGAAAGGTCTATGGTTAGTAACTTTAATGGGACAGGCAGAGTTAAAGTAAGTGATGAAGGGGTTGGGGGGAAGGGGGTGAGCTAGGATCCCAGTGTGTCAGTGCGCCAGTTCCCCCGGCAGTCTAGGCCTATAGCAGCATAACAAAAGCTGGTCCAAGCCTGATCCAGCTCTAACTATAAGCTTTATCAAAAAGGAAAGTTTGAAGCCTACTCTTAAAAGTAGAGAGGGTGTCTGCCTCCCGGGCCCTGACTGGTAGATGATTCCAAAGGAGAGGGGCCTGATAACTGAAAGTTCTACCTCCCATACTACTTTTAGAGATTTTAGGTACGACCAGCAGGCCTGCATGTTGGGAGTGTAGTGTTCTAGAGGGGTAATAGGGCACTATGAGCTCTTTAAGATACAAGGGTGCCTGATTTTTAAGGGCTTTGTAGGTTAAAAGAAGGATTTTAAATTCTATTCTATATTTTATTGGGAGTCAGTGTAGAGAAGCTAATACTGGAGAGATGTGCTCTCTCTTCCTAGTTCTAGTCAATACTCGAGCTGCAGCGTTTTGAACTAGCTGAAGAGTCTTTAGAGACTTATTAGTGCAACCTGATAAGAGGGAGTTACAGTAATCTAACCTGGAGGTAACAAATGATGGACTAGTTATTCAGACTACATTTCTTTAAGTTTATTGACATGATGTCATTGCATTAAAATGATGTTTATCTCCATAGGTTAAGCCCACCTTTGTGCCAGCGGTGGTGTCCACCTGCGCCTTCCTCCACAACCTCTCCATCTCCAATGGGGATCTGGTGGAGCCAGCCATCCCTGGTGAGGTTGATGACCAGCCCAACCCTGAGGGTCAAGTGCCAGGGGAAAATTTGAGGCAGAGGCTGGCTGCAGAGGTTTCTGCTCCTGCTGGTGCCATTCCTGCACTGCAGGACCACAACTATGGATTTAATGTCTTGCTTTTGAAGTTTCATGTATTCTTTGAATTCCTGTGTTGTTAAATTGCATTCTTTTAAAATCAATTTGCTCCAATTTTAATTGGTTGAATTCTATATTTTTTGACTCCCCTTTTTTTACTCTGTTGCTTCTATGATCTGTCGAGCAGCACCTTGATATTTCCTTTAGATTTTAAGTGCACTAATAAAATGTCTTATGATTATCAGCTGTTTAAAATCACTCAAACTGTAGATGGTGTTTATATGACCTTACCAATGACACACAAAAAAAGTTGAATCTGACATTGCTTTGAACGTTGAACTTTATTTAACAACTTTTTTTTCTTTCATAAAAAATTTACAATTTATTTCAGAACTCTCTCTCGGGCATCCATCCACTCTCTCTGCCTTCTGTTCTCCCTTTCCACATTCTCTCTCTCCCTCCTCTCTAACCACTCTCTCCACTCTCTTCTCCTCTCTCTCCAGCTGCTCTCGCTCCCTCTTCTCCTCTCTCTCCAGCTGCTCCTTCTTCTTCCTCTCCTCTCTCTCTCTCCAGTGCTTCCCTCTCCCTCCTGTGCTCCCTCTCCGTACAGATCCTCTCCCTCTCTTCATCCCTCTCCGTCACCTGCCTCAAAATCTTGACCGACTCTGGCTCCTCTTTCTTCTTCTTTCTCGCCTCGCCTGCTACAGTGGAGGGAGGAGTGACCACCACTACATCGTGGTTGTCGGAGTCAATGGTGACTGGAGGTGTGATACTTGGCTGCTGACCAAGTACCTCGTCCATCAGTGTATACCACTTCCAGGATGCAGCAGTGGCCTTTCCTCCCTCCATACTGACGCCAGTCCTTGGCGTCTTCAGTTCTCATATGACACAAACACATCCCTCAAAGAGCTTGTTTAGCTATCACTAGAGGGCAACTACAATTACTTTGTTATACTTACCTTGTACTTCTGTTTGAGGTTTTTCCACTTCCTTTTCACCTTGGTTGGATCCATTTTGCCCACTAAGGAGTAGTCTTTCACAAACTCTCTATCAAAACAAAATAAGGTTATACATATGTGTACGCACGCAAAAAGTAGGAAATTAAATCAACTTAATGAAATATAACTTTTCAACTAAATCTTTTAACAGTGATTTAATTTTTGGTGAATTCTCCTGTGCTGCTCCAAAGCGTATGTCTTCTTTCCTGCTCTCCTCTCCAAGAAATTGGAGGAGATCCCCCCCTCCGAGGGGGGCTGGGAGTAGGAGGTTGATTGCCCATCATCTGCCTGTCTGCTGGATCCACAGCTTGTGCTGGGCTGTTCATCATTCTCCTCTTCGCGAGCCCGGCCACAAGCTGCAGATCCATCAGCAGATGATGAGCTGGCTGAGGAGGCCGCGGCAGCATCAGGCTCATGGCTTTCCCCCACACACGAGTCCATCAGGACGGGCGGCCGACGGATCAATGCTGGGCCACGCCCCGACGGCCTCATGCAGGGGGCTTCCTCAGCTCCAGTAAGAAAAAGGACAAGTCTGTGAGATGAAGACACGCTGAAAGTTCTACGTGTTTCATTGAGACACACAAAGATTCACCAACATCTGAACTATACTGAATGCATGAACATTGAACTGTCTTACCTTGTATTTCCTTTTCAGGTTGTCCCATTTCTTGGACACCCGGTTCACTGTTAAGTGCCCCTCCAGGCCAAGAAGCCTGATAATGTCACTGTAGGGCAAGAGTATTAGTTCTGTCTATTTCGTCCTTTGGACTGTCAGCCAAAATATGAGTTTAATGTCAGTCACAGGGGATTTATGACTGAAAATAAAAGAATATACCACAACATACAAAGAAAACTATATCTCTACAGAGCATTGATGATTGTGCTCAGGTGTTTCTGACGGTCAGCATGATAACATGATACACCAAAACTGACGGCTCACGTCCAGGCCTTCTTGGCTGTGTGTCTCTTCCCACAGAAGAGACCTTCATTCTCTGTGCAGAGCTTAATCAGCTCCGCTGTTATTTTCTCTGTCCCTGTAAATGATAAGACAGCACTTGATTACTCCTCAGGTGGTAACAATCACAGCTCTAAGGAGATGAAGCCACCATTTCACAGTTGATGACATGCATGGAGAGCTATGACATCTGTGGGCCTGATCTACTAAAGGTTTGCATGTATAAAAACACGTGCAAAGCTAATGTACTAACCAGGAGCACCGAGGATGGCGTCTGTCAAATGAGCAAAATAGCACGCGCAATCCATTTAACGTGTTTGCCTTCATTAATATGCAGAATACATGTAGATCATCAGAACGCGCAAAATACTGGGAGGAGGAGATGCAAATGTAATCATTTAGCACACGCAATGTGATTTATCAAACCTGAAGCAGATAGCGGGCGGTGTTTTTGTGTCTATATTTAGCACGTTTGAAAGGCAGGTACAAACTGGCACAGTTAAGGCTGATTTATACTTCTGCGTCGAATCGACGGCGTAGCCTACGCCGTAGGTCCGCGTAGCTCCCGTACCTACGCGGAGGCCTACGCACGTAGCCGACGTGCACCTCCTCCAAAATGTAACTACGCGTAGAGCCGACGCGGACCGCAAGCTCTGTGATTGGTCCGCTAGACGGCTTTGTCTTTCCCGCATTCACAGCACTTCCGGGATCCCGGACATCGGCCACACATCGGTCGTGTATTTCATCTCCTCCTCTCTATTCTTCATGTAATCATGTCTGTATGATAAACAGCAACATGTATCAGCTGTAGATTAACAGAACACGCTCTGAATCTCTGTGGAAAAGTAAACAGAGATCGTAGCGGGACCGGAAGCAGGCGACCGGCTATCAGAGAGACCACACTGCCCTCAAGCGTTTCAGAGGAGAATTGCTGCGCGACACGGACACACCGACGCACAAGTATGTGGGGCTCATGTCCGCGTCAGCCCCTGCTGCGTAGAGGCGACGCAGAAGTATAAATCAGCCTTTAGTGTTAGTAAAATAATGCAGGCTAAATGTTGCACTTTTGAAGTTGTGTCATACAGAGATCAATAGTACCAGATGTTTTTTTTTTTATGATGGGTTGATTTGGCAGAAAACGTTACAGCCAAGGCCTGAAATACAGGAGGGTTTTTTATGTCATGGTTTGGTTTTTGATGGTTTTTTTTTGGTGTTTCCAAGGACTCTGTTCCTCATAGAATGTTGTGTTTTTTCTTTCACCTGTGTGCAGGCTGGTGGGCGTGGCACTGAGACACTGGGCTCTCTCACAGCTGCACCTAGTTGATGGTAATCAGTGGCTGCTCTTGTGCTCCTGGCAGTGTGGAAACTTTCCAGAGTATCTCCGCTTGTAGACCGGTGCACGGCTCCAGCATACTTTCAGTCTGCTGTATCTTCTACAGTATCTTCTCTTTAATTTAACCCTCTGTAAGCCTTAAGAAAAAGTAATGTTAAAGACCAAAAATGGGCATTGCTTCAACCTGATATAAATATGTCATTAGAAAAACTAAATATTAACTCATATTATAATTGATGCTTTAATTACCACTAGTTAAAAGGTGACATATCACGCTTTTTTCATCAATATATATTGGTCTAAGAGGTCCCCAAAACATGTCTTTAAAGTTTATGCTCAAAAAAACACTTTGAAATCAGATTTTGGCATGCCAGAAAAGTCATTTTCTTCAGTCCTCCTCAGAACACTCTGTTTTCCCTCTGACCACGCCCCGTCCGGAAGTGGATGTGCCCCGGCTCTCCAGCACGTTGATCTAATGTTTACATGTTGAATCTGATCCTGACGGAGAGGCGCCTGTAGCAGGACCTTTCTGAAGGATTGGTCACAGATTTAGTGTTTCTTGTTGTTTTATTTATCAGTATGTAGACGTGTGTCTTGGTACACAGCTACGAACATGTAGCTATGTGGCTATGCTAACTAGCGCTAGCACTTATCCATGATAAATAAAAATCATCCACTAGATCTTCAAATCTGCAGACGTGGGGAGTAAAACCGACCTCTGCCAGAAAGGCAGCAGGACCTTTCTGAAGGATTGGTCACAGATTTAGTGTTTCTTGTTGTTTTATTTGTCAGTATGTCGACGTGTGTCTTGGTACACAGCTACAGCTACAGCTACAGCTATGAACATGTAGCTATGTGGCTATGCTAATTAGAGCTAGCACTTATCCATGATAAATAAAAATCATCCACTAGATCTTCAAATCTGCAGACGTGGGGAGTAAAACCGACCTTTGTGTTTATTAAGACAGCCTACAACTAGCATGCCTCCCTCCTAAGCTCCTTGTTAGCACACATTTGTGCAGGTAATGAAAAACAGAGGAGGGATTCAGTATTATTTTATACAGTCTATGGGCTGAACAAGCTCCGAGCTCTGACTCCGTGACAGACCGGATATTGTTGTTACGTAACAAAAACACAGAAGTCTGAAACGGCTGGTTTCACACACATTTACAGAAAGGTGGAGAAATCAAAACAGGGGCAGAATGGATTTTTTTCATTCTCGGGGGGTTTGTAGACATGCCAGGGACACATATTTCAGGTAAAGAACCATTAGAAAGTCAATTTTGCATGATATGTTACCTTTAAAGTTCAAGAGAGAGGAAATTCATGGTGTCAAAAAACATGAAAAATTGATAATCTACTTCATTATGAATTAACTTTTTTTTGTTAATATTTGAATCAACACAGGCTGACATATGTTGATAACTTACAACAACAATGATTTTCATGACCTGACTATTTTTCATGGAATGCCATATTTCTAAAAAAAAGTCACGTTAAAGGCCTTAAGCCGACCAAAAATGGGCATTGCTTCAACCAGATATAAAGTAATGAAACGTTCCAATTTTCTTTTAATTAAAGCCAGTATTAATGAGACATACTGAATATTCACTAATATTTTAATTAAGCCTTTAATAACTAGGGGTGACCCCAAATAGTCGAATATTTGACGATTCGTTCTAACAAGCCTTAGTCGACTGTCAATCTCATAGTCGAATATTTGCATATGAAATGTGGATCATTCCATTCAAACCATGGGGGTGCTCAATGTCTAATTTTACATTATTTTCCTGTTTCCCGTAAAAATAGTGTCTCATTTAGCCTATTTTGATATAAATACAGACTTATTTAATGTAATTCTGAGAACAGCTCTTGAAGTGTTAAATCTCCTTAAAGTGGTAATTAAATCTCCCCTGGTAATTAAAGGTGGACTCTCCCATTTAGCGGGGGACCTGTGGAGCAGACGTACCTCAGCTGGTCTTTAAATCTTTCTACGTTCATGGCAGCTCAAAATGTCAGGAAATAAAACTTCAGTAAAAACTAGTGATGAAGATGAGGAGCAGCTTCATGAAGAGGGCTGTGAGATCAAGGATTACCGGACCACACAAAAACTGTACGGGGCCAAAAGAACGAGGAGGGATACCCAAAGCTGTCTGAAGCCTCAAAAACAATCCACAGCATCCCATCCACCTCCACACCATCAGAGAGGATATTCTCAAAGACAGGATTTACAGTCAACAAAGCAAGGAGCGCACTTCTGCCCGTACACACGATGGTTTTCCTCACGTACATTTTGAAAAGACTCAAGCGGACAAAGACGTGATGAAAGACTGTTTTAAAAGGTTCTGTTAAGAGATTTAAAAACCCTTTAGCTGGTTCAGGTTTGATTTTGAACATTATACAAATGTTTAGTCTTAAGTTGGACAAACTACCCTCTGCAGTGCTGCTCTCCTCTGTGTGAACACTGTTTAAATATCTCCTGATTCATTATTCTATAGTGGAGCGTTGTTCCATGTTTAACAGATGGTGGCCTTATTTGAGTTTTCTCTCCTTCATCACCTTGTTGTTTTTGTAATATAGATTTAAAAAATCTAAGTTTTATACTTATAATATTCTGTTGTCCCTTTTACTTTAAGCTATGAGTCTCTTAATTGTAAAGGGTTATGTGTAATATTGTCATGCGGTCACCATCATGCAGACTTTGGGTCAATAAGGAAAAACAAACATTCCACTATTCATCGACTATGGGCAAAATCTGATGAATCAGATTCCACTAAGCAAATCCTTAGTCGGGCTCACCCCTATTAATTACCATGAGTTAATGTGCCATAGAGGGGAATTTAGGGGATGAAAAAACATTAAAAATGGATTGAAAAACAGAATTTTTCAATGGTAAAAATTTTAGGTCCCTGTGGTTTGGTGCACATTAATTAGTAACTCAGGACTTCTTTCTGATGTAGTAAGTAATTACAGGATCAAAAAATGTGTTTATGAGATTTCAATGCTGCCATTTTTGTCCTAATACCATCAACGTGAGTAAATTGTGCACACTGGATGGCAATAGACCTATCATATCATATGTGTAATAATGATGTAAGTTGACCCAAAGAACTCCACTGTTTTTGATATCATGCCCCTAGGTTAGACAAAAACAAAAAAACAACAGTGGAAAATTGGATGACCAAAAATGGACTAAGGCCTACAGAGGGAAAAGTCATAGATTGTGTACGCAGTGCTTTGTGATTGTTCCTGTAGATATAACAACACTGCATGCAGTGATATAACTCATACTGTGATCAGTGTGTGTGTGTGTGTGTGTGTGTGTGTGTGTGTACAGTGACACAAAGGCTCAGTCTCTTTGCGCCCTGAGCTTCTACTGTGATGATTTCCTGAGAGCCTTTCTTGTTTTAACATCGACCACATGGCTCATCTCTGGAGAACCTTGACAGCTGAGGATCTGTATCTGCTTTTTATTGATTTTACAGTGTAAGGTATAATTCTCACAGTGTTGCATCACTCTGAACCTCCAGACATTAAGTCCAAACTGCCCCTGTGCTGTTATTGCTGCAGTGTATTGATGTGAATCCCTGCTGTCTACATCACCAAGTGTGCTGCCAAGCTGCTTCAGAGGCTGCCTGCCATTTTTACTCATGTGTCATCAGAATAAAAGAGCCCTGGAGTTGGAGAATCGGCTGGCATGCCAGAAATTCACCCTACTAGACATTCATCCTACCGGTCATTTGGCCGTGGTTGGTTCTTATGACCCCCTGTACTCTGCACAGAAGAAGAGGCACAACTTTCCTGAAATACAGCCGACTTCTACAGCAGTTGTGTGACTCAAACATTGGGTCAGAATTGGGACCAATTCACACAGTATGACCGGTTTAGAGAAAGAAAAACATCATTCAGCATAGATTAATAATCACTCAACGCTCTGGGCTGGAGCTTTAGTACCCTGTTATTGTCCACAACAGCCAACACTGTCCGACTGTCTCTGTCTTTTTTGGATGCCACTAACAACATTTGTTTTTGGGCCTGTAACTTTTCTTCAGCTGGATTTACTTCATAATATTTGTAATGAAGCCTGTTGTGTACTCAGCACACACTGAAAGGTCCCTTCTTTGTCTTTATGTGACACTGAGGGCCGCGACTATGCATGTATATCAATCAATCTTTATTTATAAAGCACCAAATCCCAACAAATGTTCTCCTCAGACTCTTTCCAAACAGAGCAGGTTTAGACCGTACTCCATGTTCTATTATTAACAACAGGACTCAGTTTGATCTCATCTTAATCCACCATGAGCAGAGCACTTTGCAGCATTTAGAAAGTTACAGCAGCAACAGTGTGGGCTGATAGAGAAATGAGCTATTCAGACCTTACCTTTTAAAGTAGATTTAAGGATGATTTTATTGGTTTTTAAATCTCTTAATGGTCTTGCTCCTTCTTATTCAGCAGATTTATCATATGAGCCTGTGAGAGCCCTCAGGTCTTCAGGTAGTGGACTTTTATCATCACCGCCCACGCCTGAGGAACGACCTGAAGATCTGAGGGCCGCACAGCGCATCAACATTTTTAAAAACAAACTCAAGGCCTGTCACAGTCTGCTCACCTCCTCCCCTCTGTCAGTAATTTTCCACTCTCCTTGCCTCTGCTCCACTCTGCTGGCCAGCCACGCCCCCTCATCAGGCAACCCGGTTCACCTGCACACTCACCTGCTCCTCATCTGCAATCAAGCCGGTTTATAAGCAGCAGCCACTCTCCACTCCTTGCCAGATTGTTCTTTGACCTCATGCAAGACTTTCCAGCGTTCTTCTCCGGACTGATCTCCCGTTGCCGACCCTGCCTGCCCGTGACCATCCCTCCTCGCCGCTTCCCAGGAAAACACCTACGCCTTCTGTCCCTGACTACGAGTTCTGCCTTCGCCCTTCTGGGGTTCTGCCTGTCTGTCCTCGTGGCCGTTTGGTGTCCTGTCCTCCTGCGGAGTACGAGTGAGTCTGTTCTTCAACTCCCTACAGGATCTGTCTGTCACCGGTGCTTGATTCGTCAGGCTGTCATCGAGCCCCGAGAGACTTGATTCCCTACCTGTGTTCGAGGTAGAGAGACTATTCACCTGTTGCTCGTGTCCATTGAACTGTTCAATAAAGGTCATTACCAACTGATCTCTTGGCTTCCGATACTGCTTGTGGGTCCTAACTCAACCCGTTACAAGGCCGACCTTTTTAGTTTTATTTCACCTTACTTCATTTAATTTATTTATTATCGAGTTCAAATTTTAGTCCCTTTTTTTTTTTAAATTTATTTATTTGAAGTATAGCATCTTATGTTCATTTAATGGTTTAATATTTTAGTGTTTTATTATCTTAGAAATGTATTTTATTTTGGTGAGTTTAATTTCCTGTGTTGAGTTTTTAAAGTTATGTTTTTTTTGGCCTTTAATGTACAGGACAGCTGAAGAGAGACAGGAAATGTGGGGAGTAGAGAGTGGGGGAAGACATGCAGTAAATGGTCAACCAGCCGGGAATCGAACTAGCAACTTCTGCAACGAGGACTATAGCCTCTAAACATGGGGCGCTTAGACCGCTAGGCCACCAGCGCCCCGTTGAGTATTAAAGGTGACATATCATGCAAAATTGACTTTTTAATGGTTCTCTACCTGAAATATGTGTCCCTGGCATGTCTACAAACCCCCCAAGAATGAAAAAAAATCCATTCTGCCCCTGTTCTGATTTCTCCACCTTTCTGTAAATGTGTGTGAAACGAGCCGTTTCAGACTTCCGTGTTTTTGTTACGTAACAACAATATCCGGTCTGTCATGGAGTCAGAGCTCGGAGCTTGTTCAGCCCATAGACTGTATAAAATAATACTGAATCCCTCCTCCGTTTTTCATTACCTGCACACGTGTGCTAACAAGGAGCTTAGGAGGGAGGCATGCTAGTTGTAGGCTGTCTTAATAAACACAAAGGTCAGTTTTACTCCCCACATCTGCAGATTTGAAGATCTAGTGGATGCTTTTTATTTATTATGGATAAGTGCTAGTGCTAGTTAGCATAGCTACATGTTGTAGCTGTGTACCAAGACACACGTCTACATACTGACAAATAAAACAAGAAACACAATCTGTGACCAATCCTTCAGAAAATGTCCCGCTGCCTTTCTGGTAGAGGTCGGGTTTACTCCCCACGTCTGCAGATTTGAAGATCTAGTGGATGATTTTTATTTTTCATGGATAAGTGCTAGCGCTAATTAGCATAGCCACATAGCTACATGTTCGTAGCTGTAGCTGTGTACCAAGACACACGTCGACATACTGATAAATAAAACAAGAAACACTAAATCTGTGACCAATGGTTCAGAAAGGTCCTGCTACAGGCGCCTCTCCGTCAGGATCAGATTCTGGATCAGATTCAGAGGGTTGAAGTAACGTGACCTCTGAGCAGCCGTGTATATTCAGCCAACATGTAAACATTAGATCAACGTGCTGGAGAGCCGAGGGCACATCCACTTCCTGAGGGGGCGTGGTCAGAGAGAAAACAGACTGTTCTGAGGACTGAAGAGGGTTTTTCAGGCAGACCAAAATCTGATTTCAAAGTGTTTTTTTGAGCATAAACTTTAAAGACATGTTTTGGGGACCTCTTAGACCAATATATATTGATGAAAAAACGTGATATGTCACCTTTAAGATATCATGAGAGTGTTTCCTCAGTTCGTTCAGCAACTTTTTATTTTTAATTTTTTAATTTTTATTATTGTCGCATATTGCATTTGGGGTCGGGGGTGGGACTAGGATGGGGGGTCTTTATATTTTTATATATATATATATATATATATATATATATATATATTAATTTGTTCTATTTTAAGTTGCTTTCATGTACAGCACTTTGTGTTACAATGTCATTGTATGAAAAGTGCTTTATAAATAAAGTCTGATAACAGTTTTTTGAACCAGGCTGTAAACATGTTTATTTCTGCTGTAAAGATAGTCTTCTTTAAATGTGTGTATGTGGTTTCTGGTGTTTCTGCAGCCAGCCTCAAGTGGACGCTCAAAGAACTGCAGTTTATAACACTTCAGCATGGGCTTCATATTTTAAGACAGGAGGTTGCGGCTTGACTCTAACGTGTCAATCCCCTTATTTGGTACGGAGCTTGTGAGTGCGTGATTATGTAGTAGTGATTATGAGTGCTGCTTGACTTTAGAGACATAAGGGGGGATTTCGTTTGGTAATTATGTTTGTAGATTACATGTATACAGTCCCTTGCCTCTCCAGGAGACCAGCTGCAGGGCAAATTAGCTACCAAAGAATCCAGCATGTCTTTTGGTCTTGAGGAGGTAGTCTGGAAAACCTATGCAGGGATGAGTGAAAGCAAAGTGGAATTCAAAAATGTCTGTGTGACCTACAGACACTGAACCTCAGGAGCTTAGTCATGCCATGCCTTCCTCTGTGCCTTTATGGAGCTTAACGTGTGATATTATTTCTCTTTGCCCTTGGAGGACCCATCATGTGTAGTTTAGACTTGTACATCACTGCATGTTGCAGCAATCTTGCAAAGAAGTTACATCAGCCGTTACTAAAGGTCAGAGCAAGTAGACTTGGCCAAGAGGAGGACAGAAAAAGGATAAATAAATAAACTGAAAAATTGAAAGGCAGAGTTTATCCAGAGTTTTTATTTTTAGTAAAGAAGTTCATTCTGATCAACAGGGTCACATAACTACCTTTTGACTCCACTTTAAAAACTCTGTAACTCATTAAATGTTCATTTTGACATTTAAAACTTTAATACCATGTTTATTTATTTTTTTGTCCTTATTTTAGGACCAAATGAAGAATGTGTTTCCCAAAATGCTAACGAGTAATGATAAGACAACATATTTAGCTTTTATTTTTAATAGATAACCAACAAGAGATCACAGTAAATATCTGTGGGCTGTATCACAGAGGAGCTCAACATACCCCGGCTTTCTCTGAGAATTTCCATCCATCCATCCATTTTCTTCTGCTTATCCGGGGTTGGGTCGCAGAGTCAGCAGTCCAAGCAAATTGACCCAGACATCCCTCTCCCCAACAACACTTTCCAGCTCCTCCTGGGGCCTTCTCCCAGTTGGACGTGCCCGGAACCCCTCTAAAGGGAGGCGTCCGAGAGGCATCCTTATCAAATGCTCGAACCCCCTCAGCTGACTCTTTTCGATGTGAAGGAGCAGCAGCTCTACTCCAACCCCCCTCTGGATGTCTGAGCTCCTGACCCTCTCTCTAATGCTGAGCCCAGACACCCTTCAGAAGAAACTCAGCCCACCACTCGCAGGGGTAGGCATGGAGGTTGGGTGCGTAGGAGGCAGGTTCGCGGTCAGACCTGGGCATGCTGATCCCCGGCAGCATAGACTGGCTGTTAGGATGTTATCCCTCAATAACCTGGCCCCCCCATACCTCACCGACCTTCTCCAGTACTACCACCCCTCACGCCGTCTCCGATCCTCTGACTCCAACCTCCTCACTCCCATCACTAAATCCAAGCACCGTACCTTGGGGGACCGGGCCTTTGCCATAGCCGCCCCCACCCTCTGGAACTCTCTCCCCCCACACATCCGTGCTTCTGACTCACTTCTTTCATTTAAGAAACAGTTAAAAACTTACCTTTTCAAACAGGCATTCCCCTCACATTAATTTTTCCACCTCTTCCCTTGTCGTCTGTTTGTCTTGTATGTCTTTATTTGTATTTATTTATTTATTTGTAAAGCGTCTGAGTTATTTAAAAGCGCTATATAAAACTTAGGTATTATTATTATTATTATTATTATTATTATTATCTTTGAGAATTTAGTTTATTGTTTTGAGAAATATAAAGAATTACAGTGGGATTCTTGGACTGCAGTGGGGAAGTCCAGAGTGACAGCGTCCACAACATTAAGGGGTTGAGGTTTACTACAGGGGCCCTTTCCCCCCCAGTAACATCGGACTTCCACCAGATCTATGTCTGGTCCGGTTCTGTGCTCTCTTGTCCGTCAACACCCACTGGTTGTGTTTTCAGAACACAGCATGGAGCAGGACCTCCGGACAGCTGGAGTCATGTGACCGAGGTTTCCCCGCAGTAATCACTGAATCAAGGATTCTCCTCCTCCTCTCCTCATCCATGTTGTCTTTCTGGTCCTCTGAAAACCTCTGACCTGTTGACTCCAGGCCTGGCTCCGCTCATCATGACGGTTTGTTTATTTTAGTGTATTTGTTTTTATATCTTATTTAATTACTATTCTCTATAAATATTCTGATATTCTTACTTATTGTGTATGGAGCAACTGTAATGACTGAATCCCCCCTGGATAAATAAAGTATTTCTGATTCTGATCCAGCTGTGGAGCACGTTAGGAGTTCCTATAAGTAGCCAAGGTTAGCTACCCTGGTAAGGAGTGAACCCCTGTTGTAGTCTACCCCTCTACCCCTCTACTTAGTATGACCCTCTGGTGTCATCTTGAGGTTTTTCATGGTTCTGGTTTGCTGTTTCTCCTGCAGGTTGTAGATTGTTGTAATCTGGAACCATTCTTGTAATGTTCCCAGGTTTATAGGTTCTGGCTGAAGTTCAACAGTTCTCTGTTCTCTCCTCTCCACGGGCACACTGAGCCTTTGTATTCTAATGCTTTGTTTTTGTTTACTCCTGGTTTCATTGGAACATGGTGTACTTTTTAATCCCCACCTTGATAAGGGTAGTATTGCAGTGGCTTACTAACCGGCCTTTTTGTGGTGAAATCCTGAATAAGAATTCCACTAACCGTTCCCTGCAGTGTGTGTTGTTCATTTTCTTCTTCTGATCTCATTTTTCATGTTAACCCTTCTGGCCAAAACTTATATCCAAGGTCTTTAAAAGATCCTCCTCTGTTATCAGACTTCATCACAATGAAATGAAAGTCTGAGTTGGAATTGATGATCTGATCCATTTTTAGATCAGATCTTCTCCTCGCATGCCCTCTCTCTGTATTCCTCCATCTGTCTCTGCTCCTGTGCTCCTCGCCCGGGAGGCCATGACTCTCAGTGCTCGTCTGTTTTATCAAACTTGAAATCCTCCGTCAAAGACACAAACCAGATTTCACTGTTACCATAAAACAGTCCAGAAGTGGGATTATGGTTCTTATGTGTAATGACAACTCTAAGAGGGTTACAGGATTGGATGTGATCATTTCCTGTGAGGAGTTTTCTGCTGCTTTTGAAATGCACTTTCTCACTGGTTATTATTATTATTATGTAGGATGTAGCTGGGACTTCATGCACACATTAATGCACTTTCTCACTGGTTTTAAACTCATTTTTATATTTGCTGTATGCTGCTGGACCTGGGTAATGTGTTTCGTTCCTTCATATTTTTAAATGTGACTGAATGACAATAAAGTGAACCTTGAACCTTGGATACATAAAACACATTTTTTGACATTATGACACAAGCTTCATTTCATCTTTTTTGCCAAATATATATATATTTATTTATTTTTTGGCATGTCTTTTTTTCAGTTTTCAGTCCATCCAATAAGACTCTGGATCTGGACTACAAAGACAGACTTTCTTTGTTGTCCCATGTATATAATGACTCAGGATCTATCAACAAGCTCCACCAAGCCCTAGCTCTCTAAGAAGACAAGGAAAAACTCCTGAAAACAGAAGAAACCTTGGGGGAGGCAATTCAAAGAGAGATCCCCTCACCACGGACAGCTGGGTGTTTTTATGAGCTGTTGTAGTCTTAAGGACAAAGTCTTTTTACATTTTTCATTTCATGGGGACGATTGGATGGTGGCATTAGTCTTTGGGGAAGAAGGGCCCCTGTTGTCCTGGTTAAACCAGCCAAGGGTGGTCCTTCAGGGCCTCCAGGGTAGCTCTGTCCTCTGGGGTCATGAGAAGACAGCTCTGGAGAAAATTCTGGCAGTCTGGATAGACAAAACAGAAATCATGGTTAAATACAAACACTGTACTTAATGTGAGTCTAACTGTGCTTCATTTATGGATGTGAGTGACTTACTGTTGGAGAGATTCTTGCTGACATACAGGTTCCCAAAGACTTTATTTTTGGAGTAGTTAAAGGTCAATTTTTTCAATTTTTCATTTCATGAGGACGATGGGATTGTGGCATTAGCCTTTCACCAGATTTCACTGTTACCATATAACAGTCCAGAAGTGGGATTATGGTTCTTATGTGTAATGACAACTCTTAGAGGGTTACAGGATCGAATGTGATCATTTCCTGTGAGGAGTTTTCTGCTGCTTTTGAAATGTCACCTGTCACATCTTCCTACGGTCATAAGATCAGATCCCTTTAGCTGAATCACTTGCCTGACACTACCACAAACTTTGTTTACATTTGGCATAACCAAAACTATTGATGGTACATTTGACTGGTACAAGACATCAGGATTAATAGAGACAACATAAACAACACAGGACAAAACCAGAGAGGAGTTCGTCCACTGGGGGCACCACAATCTACCAAAAGTTCCTCCCAGGAGATCATAGAACATAGAAACAAAACACAGGATGTGAAGTAGACCCTTCATGTGAGGACAATTTTTTTTGTGCTCATCGGCTGGAAAGTGAATGGATTATAACTGAAGATACAAAATTCAGTTTTCAAGCATCATTTTAGTAAGAAGACTTTAAATTAAGGCCATCAGGGTCTCGCTTGGAGAAGGTGCTTTGGTATGAGCTCTGTTTTCAGAAACTAAAACCAAGAGTGGGCAGGCAGACAACTACCTCAGTCTCATATACCTGAACAACCTCGTCCCATGTTTTATGGGAAGTGCTCTTTTTTTTTCCTTCCATATTCCACTTTCTCAGATTGCAGAGTTCACAAATCCTTATATTGATAAACAGTGATGGTTTTGTTCCACCACAGAGTCAGCTGACAGGAATTGGTCTCACTGCAGTGTTTTATGTTTACAGGACACACACTTTTAATTTCACATTACAGAGAGCTCACGTCCTTCAGAGATCTCCTCTCTCTGATCTTTTTTTTTTTTTTTTTTAATTTTCTTTTTATTGAACATTATACCATATATTCTAGTTGGTACACAATGACTGTGTTTTTTATTCTATCTTCTTTTACAAATGCATTATCTTTAGCTTAAACATGACTTCCTCAGTATTTTACTTTAAATCAAATTAAAATGGCCGTACCTTTCCATGTACACAAATAAAATTATGCCCAGGACATAGTGGGTATTTACATTCAGCCATGTATTTTAGCCAGTTCGGCTTACAGAATTTCACTATGATAACAGTGTAGAGAATATAGTAAAAGGTTATTGAAATAAATAAATAAACTCAAAAGAAACAAAACATTCCAACTTCTGTAGCTATGAACTAGGGTTTCTTTTCCACAATTGACATCTCAGATAAAATCTGACCTAATTGGTTTTATGTACTCCATCCAGTTTTCCCAAATTCTTTTAAATTTATCCGCCTCCAGTCTCAAAGAAAAAGTTAATTTTTCCATCAAATATATATTGTGTATTACCTCAACCCAGTCCTCAACCTTGGGTGCTTTATTCGTCCTCCATTTTCTAGTAATTGCTTTTTTGCTTGCAATCAGCATTATTCTATAAATATATCTATCCCCAAATCTTGTAAAATTGATGTCCAATTTCCCCAAGTATAATACCTCAAATGTATGTGGAAGGTTTACCTTCAGTATTTTATCCATACACTTCTTAAGCTCCTGCCAGTAGCTATCAATGGAGGGACAACCCCAGAACACGTGGAAATGGTCGGCTTTATCAACTCCACATAATCTCCAACACTTTGTGTCATGATACTTTGTTTGCGCTGGTGTTCTAAAGAATCTTGTGATGTTCTTCCACCCGTGTTCTCTCCATGATAGGGAGCAAGTTGTCCTCCACTGCTGTTCATTTATCTCTTCCCATTCATCCCCTGATATGACAAGGTTTGCCTCCCTCTCCCACCTATTTTTTATATATAAAGTGTCATTTCCCTTTAAGTCTTCCACTCCCTTATATAATTTTGAAATTAGCTTTTTCCCCAGTTTTGATTCATATGCTGAAATGAACATCTTAATGATTTCCAACCCGCTCCCCTCAATGGATCCTCTTATTGTTTGCTCTAGATAATGCCTTAACTGCATGTACCTGTATTGATCCAGATTCGTTAGACTGTATTGGTCTTTTATCTCTTGAAAACTTTTAATCTCCCTCTCTCTGATCTTATCTGACAGAAGTTTGATCCCTGGATAGAAGTGTTGGTTTTATTGTGGACAGCTTGGCCTGCGCTTTGACTGACTGTGAGGATATGTATGATAATAACTGAGAGCAGGTCATGGCTTTAGTTCCACACTTTTCTAATTAAGACGGGAGCACTTGGAGGTGATGAAGTTGTGATGAGAGTGTGTGTAGTGCCGTCACCGTGTCTCTGCGCTCTGTGTGCGTCGTACAGCAGTCTTAATTAAAGGTATAACTACACATAGTGACTCTGACATAGAAACATTGAAAAAATGACTGTCTCTTTGGTCCGTGGTTGTTTTACGTCTTCTGATGTTACTTTGGTTTTACCTCCCGATGAACACGCAAGGACACAGTCCGTTTTGTTCCTCTACACTTTGGAGAAATGTGACGGTGAGACAAAGCTGATTAAATATTTGATGAACTTTAAGACATGCTTTTATCTTTTAATGGCAGCTTATCCGGGTCTGTTAATATGTTGTTATTCAATGAAATGAAAATGTGTGAAAGGCATTAAAATATAATCAGACTTCAGTTCTCCCTCTCACCACCTGAATCGCAAATTTCACCTGCCTCTAAAACGAGCGTACACATGGGTCAGAAGTTGCTCACCGGTGAGCACATTTTCTCTTCAAGTTTGTTTTTAGAAATCACAAACTTGGTGTGAACTTCAGGCCCTGTTTTGTGCATAAGCAATGTTTATAAATGAGACCCCAGCTCTTTTGAATTGGTGTTTATGTGGTTTCCGGTACTTCTGGAGCCAGCCTCAAGCGGACACTCAAAGAACTGCAGTTTGTAACACTTCTGCATTGGCTTCAATTCTCGCTGCTGGAGGTTGCTGCTTGGCTACACCCTACTGGACACTTCAACAATATCAATTAAGTGCACTTTTGAGTCTTTGTGCTCAACGAACTCTCTGAACAATAAAAAACTGTAGTATGTATTTATAGACAGTCCATGTAGATGGTCAAGAAAAGTAATGCTTGATTGCTTCACTGCAGCTGAAACTCTCATCCACGCCTTCATCACCTCAAGACTCGATTATTGCAATAGCATCCTCTACGGTTCACCCAACACTCTCCTCAACAAATAACAATACATACAAAACTCAGCTGCACGCCTCCTCACTCACTCCTGCTCCAGAGACCACATCATCCCAGTCCTCCAGAACCTCCATTGGCTTCCCATCCCCTCCAGAATACCAGTAGAAGATCCTACTCATCACCTACAAAGCCCTCCACAGTCTAGCTCCCTTCTACCTCACTGACCTTCTGCAGCCATACAATCCCTCCCGCAACCTCCGCTCCACCAACACCAACCTCCTCACCCCTCTCACCAAATCCAAGCACCGAACCTGGGGGGACAGGGCCTTCTCTGTCGCTGCCCCCACCCTCTGGAACTCTCTCCCCCAACACCTCAGATTCTCTCCCTCACTCACCAAATTCAAATCCGGACTCAAAACACACCTTTTTACAAAGGCTTTTAACTTATAATTGATAGAGCGCTTGGAGAATCTTTTAAAGCGCTTTTATAAATAAAATGTATTATTATTATTATTATTATTATTATTATTATTATTATTATTATTATTATTATTATTATGTAGGATGTAGCTGGGACTTCATGCACACATTAATGCACTTTCTCACTGGTTTTAAACTCATTTTTATATTTGCTGTATGCTGCTGGACCTGGGTAATGTGTTTCGTTCCTTCATGTTTTTAAATGTGACTGAATGACAATAAAGTGAACCTTGAACCTTGGATACATAAAACACATTTTTTGACATTATGACACAAGCTTCATTTCATCTTTTTTGCCAAATATATTTTATTTTTTTATTTTTTTGGCATGTATTTTTTCAGTTTTCAGTCCATCCAATAAGACTCTGGATCTGGACTACAAAGACAGACTTTCTTTGTTGTCCCATGTATATAATGACTCAGGATCTATCAACAAGACCACGGACAGCTGGGTGTTTTTATGAGCTGTTGTAGTCTTAAGGACAAAGTCTTTTTACATTTTTCATTTCATGGGGACGATGGGATTGTGGCATTACTCTTTGGGAAGAAGGGCCCCTGTTGTCCTGGTTAAACCAGCCAAGGGTGGTCCTTCAGGGCCTCCAGGGTAGCTCTGTCCTCTGGGGTCATGAGAAGACAGCTCTGGAGAAAATTCTGGCAGTCTGGATAGACAAAAGAGAAATCATGGTTAAATACAAACACTGTACTTAATGTGAGTCTAACTGTGCTTCATTTAATGAATGTGAGTGACTTACTGTTGGAGAGATTCTTGCTGACATACAGGTTCCCAAAGACTTTATTTTTGGAGTAGTTAAAGGTCTTTTTCATTTTATTCATTTCATGGGGACGATGGGATTGTGGCATTATTCTTTAGGGAAGAAGGGCCCCTGTTGTCCTGGTTAAACCAGCCAAGGGTGGTCCTTCAGGGTCTCCAGGGTAGCTCTGTCCTCTGGGGTCATGAGAAGACAGCTCTGGAGAAAATGCAGGCAGTCTGGATAGACAAAAGAGAAATCATGGTTAAATACAAACACTGTACTTAATGTGAGTCTAACTGTGCTTCATTTTATGTATGTGAGTGACTTACTGTTGGAGAGATTCTTGCTGATATACAGGTTCCCAAAGACTTTATTTTTGGGGTAGTTAACGTTCTTTTTCAATTTTTTCATTTTTTCATTTTATGGGGACAATGGGATTGTGGCATTAGTCTTTAGGGAAGAAGGGCCCCTGTTGTCCTGGTTAAACCAGCCAAGGGTGGTTCTTCAGGGCCTCCAGGGTAGCTCTGTCCTCTGGGGTCATGAGAAGACAGCTCTGGAGAAAATTCTGGCAGTCTGGATAGACAAAACAGGAATCATGGTTAAATACAAACACTGTACTTAGTGTGGGTCTAACTGTGCTTCATTTATGGATGTGAGTGACTTACTGTTGGAGAGATTCTTGCTGACATACAGGTTCCCAAAGACTTTATTTTTGGAGTAGTTAAAGGTCTTTTTCAATTTTTTCATTTTTTCATTTCATGAGGACGATGGGATTGTGGCATTAGTCTTTGGGGAAGAAGGGCCCTGTTGTCCTGGTTAAACCAGCCAAGGGTGGTTCTTCAGGGCCTCCAGGGTAGCTCTGTCCTCTGGGGTCATGAGAAGACAGCTCTGGAGAAAATTCTGGCAGTCTGGATAGACAAAACAGGAATCATGGTTAAATACAAACACTGTACTTAATGTGGGTCTAACTGTGCTTCATTTTATGAATGTGAGTGACTTACTGTTGGAGAGATTCTTGCTGACATACAGGTTCCCAAAGACTTTCTTATCGGGGTAGTTAAAGGGGAAATCTCCATGAACCATTGTATAAAGCAAGACACCTAGCTGCCATACTGTGGCTGGTTCAGCTTTGTATCCCCTGTTGGTTATCCACTCAGGGGATTGGTACATAGGGGTTCCTACAATTCACACAGACAGAGAAACACAGGTTAGAGGTGAAGGTCAGATGTAGAGGACTGAGAAAGCAACTACGTTTGGTGAGTTCTAAGACAAGGATTCTTTTCAGTGAGGGACGGCGTACCTGGTCCTGAAGTGTATCCCTCCTCAGTGACAAATGTGCCACATCCAAAATCTATGATGCGCACACGAGGGACATCAGAGCCGGTTTCAATAAGGATGTTCTCCATCTTGATGTCCCTGTGGAAAACGCCTCTGGAGTGGATTTCTATGAAGGCGTCCACCAACTGCTTTCCTATGATCTGAGGCAGACAGGAAGACGCACAGAGGTTAAATGACATGTTTTATGGACACTGAAAACAGAGAAACAATGCTAAACACATGTTTGCAAGTACTTACTTTCACCTCATGCTCCAGCATAGGACGCTGTCCTGTTTCAAAATAATCGCAGAGTTCCATGCAGGGGACTGGTCGCTCCAGAACAAGAATTAGTTCTTGCCCCACAATGTACCAGTTGAGCAGGCCCACGACTGCACTAGGTCCTGATTCTAGTGGCTTTGCTTGCTGAAGCAGTGCAACCTCCAGAGGGACTTCGCGTTTTCCTGAACCCCAAGGCTTTATACATAGAGAAAGAGGGAAAAAGATTAAGCAAAGAGTTGTGCATTCAAAGCTTAGACAGCGTTTCAACTTTAAGATTTACGTCAAAGAACACATGCTTAGGTTTTCTTGCGCTCTGTACGAAAATAAAATGTCAGGTGATGTTTTACACATTCAAATAATGGAACAAGAACAAACATGTCTTACCACCTTGATGATCTTAGCTGCTATCAGATGAATGTGCTTGATGGCAACCTACAGACGAGAGAAATGTGGTTAGGTTTTACTATGCATAAAGTAGAGATGCAGGTGTGTGTGTGTGTGTGTGTGTGTGTGTGTGTGTACATGAGTAAATGTGTACAGTGTGGGACATTTATTAAACTTACTGGCAAATTGTCCCGTCTCCTGTAGCCAGCAAAGACTGCCCCGAAGCCTCCTCTACCGAGGAGTTCTTGCTCCACATACTTCTCTTCGTAGGCATCTACAAAAAGAAAACAGTTGGATTTAACATTCTTTGTCCTGTTATTGATTCTACATGTTTCAGTTAGCTTCATTCATATCAATCAATCAATCTGATTTCCAATGTGAATATAAAAAAATATAATTTCTTAGCCAACATACCTTTAATGGCTTTAAGGAGAGGGCTAAGCAATGGGACGTCATGGTCTTCAAGATCGCTTGAAGGTTGAGCGTCCTCATTGTGGGAAGAGCCACAGAAGGTCTCGCTGTGGTATTCAGCAAGAATGGGGGTCACTCTGCTCCTCTTCCTTGGCCCCTCTTCGGTCTCATCAGCAGTGGACTTCCTTTTCGAACTGTTCGTACTCTCCCCAGTATCTGTCCAAAGTCTACTGCTAACTGAGCCGGCACAAGATGTTGGCCAAGTCTTCAGACTGCAGCTGTCAGAGGGACTTGATGGACTTGTCCTGCTCTTCTTGCTGGGTCTTTCAAGACTCTCCTCAGAGTGTCTCTTTGTGCTCGCTGAGCATTGAACAGTGTTGTTCGATTTGTACGATCTGGATGCCATGACTCGAAAAGTTGTGGTTGTCCGCCGTAATGATGAGTGAAAATGCCAAACTGGTTTAAATATAGCCAAGTAAGATTTATTCAGTCCTGTCAGACCTTTGTGACATCACAAAGCTCCTTTGTGAGTCAGAATGTGATGTCAGGAACATGGACACATTCATGGTGTCATGGCAACTAAAACAAAAAGAACTATTCTGATTGAGATTGAAAACATGGTTGTTAGCATGTTGTTAGCATGTGTCTGCCTTATATTGTGACTGTGAAATAAACCAGTTGGACAGTTCATTTATCACTTCATGTAAATCTCTTTTTTTCCCATCATCATATTGAGCAATTTCAGGCAGGTTGTGTTTTCCTACATTAATGTGCAAATACAATCATGACTTATTACCTTGCTTTCGAATAACCAATAATAATGGTAATTGTATGTTCAGTACTTGATTCTGATTGGTCAAATCCCCATACATATTATTAGTTTTATAGCAAAAGAGACACCAGGGACAACTGTATCACACATCATATCAAATCAAGTGGAGCACATTAATAAAGTTTATGTTTCCATCTCTTTCTGCTGACAGTGTGGTAAAATGTTGGTTTCTGATCACTTCAGTAATCAATATGGAGGACATTTTTATTATTAGGCCTACACTCAGAGAGCACAAAACTGCATATTCATGTTTAAAGCTGGGGTTGGCAGTCTCGGAAAACTAGCATGAATTTGAATGTAGCATTTCCTCAGGACCCCTCCCCTCCTCCCTCAGAGCTCCTGCAAAACGCTGCCGCCCCCCCGAGTGCCGCTGACTTGCGACCATATGATGTTGACTGATTCAAAACCGTTCCTCACCAAAACATTCTCATAGTGAAAGTTAAAAACACAAACAAACATGGCTGCTGTTAGTACTTATAACTGTCATTCTAGCATTATACCAGTACCACCAGTGACACGATATCAGGAGAAAAGTTATAACACACATATAATACTGTAACAGCTCTACTGTTTGTTAAACGTGTTCAGTGTAGATGTTCTTAATTCCTACAGTGTTGACAGTCAGTGAAGGCATCAGGAGAGGTGTAGAGTGTGTGAGCTGGAGAGAGGAGAGACAAGAGGAGAAGTTCTTCATTCATTCAAACATTGATTGTTGTTTTGTTGGTTGGCGTGATCACGGCCGATCACGGTTATTAAAACTCAACGTGTTCACGAATCGGCTCGTCATCCCTACAGCGTCCGGACTGACGCTACAGTACATCTACATTTTCTGTAGGACTTACTAGATGTCATTCATTCTTCTGCTTGTCAGAGCCCCCGTGGTGAGAGCTTTTTAGACTCTGATCCGGACTACAGTCCTGAGCAAATGAGCAAAGCACCTCATCAGGTCAGAGGAAAGTTTTTAGCCACACATCTGCTTTTGAGTTCTGCTACACAGAGCAAGAGGAGGATCACTGTTATGAAAAGCGACAGCTGAAAAGGGGCAAAATAGATGCCTGAAAAGCGATGGATAAAGAGAGAGGACAAACGAGTCAACATGGGGGCGGCATTTCTGCTGGCGAAAGCTTAAGGAATTAAAGGGTCTTAAAAGGGATGCTATTCCTGTTTTTATATGAGAGGCCGTTTAGGCAGTATTTCATACTTTGTAGTACACACTCTATCAGACTCTCACAGACACACTACAATACCCTCTTACATGCACAATCATACTCTCTAACAAACACTACTATACCCTCTTACATGCACAATCATACTCTCTAACAAACACTACTATACACTCTTACATGCACAATCATACTCTCTAACAAACACTACTATACACTCTTACATGCACAATCATACTCTCTCACAAACAATTCTAAAATAAATAGTTTGGATCCAGTAAAATGATGATGAAGAGGAACAGTTGAAGCTGTGCAATCTGCTGTTAATGGAGGGAATTCAGTCTGCAGATGTGGAACACTGACACAGACCATAATGCTTCAAGCTGCAAATACTGTATTTTACATTTCCTCTAACGTAGTTTGAGAGCATCTTTCAGTGGACCCTCTCTGCCAGGAAAACCTCATGTCTTTAAATTCCAAGACCTAAGTTTGCTTCACAGACTTTTTGTTGTAAATGTAGAGCTCTCCCAGCGCTCCCACAGTGGATTCAGACTGATGTTCTCATCAGGGGTTATAATGTTAGTCTTGATCCTTTAGACTTAGAAGAAGGTGTTTTCTCAACTATGCGAGGGAAATAAATCTGTGGTGCCCGTGTCCGAGAGGTTATGCTGTTTTAGAAGATTAACTTGTCAACCTTTTGATCCCTTAGTTTTTCATTCATTATGAAGGTTATTATTTTTATATCATCAACTGAAGATTTACATGATAGTGTAATCTCTCATGGCAGCGCTTGCAGCATTTTAATGTGAGTAAAACACAGTCCAGCTGTTCCACCTGTAAAAGCACACTGATGCACTGAAGATGCCAAGAAAGACAAAACCACTGCAATAAATTAACTGCATGGATAACCAGCGGACCAAACTCTGGCAATGTTGGTGTAACATTAATCTCATTTACTTTGATGAATGCACTAACATTCATCAACATGGCGTTGTTTCACTTGGCTGTACGTCCATATTCATCATATTATTGGTACGTTCACAACAAAAACATGATGCAAAAGTCCAAAAGCTGACTTTATCTCAACTATCTGAATAAATACCTCGACATCCACACCTTCCTGGAGGAATATTCAAATGTGTGTTTGGCAGATCAGTGATTTCATATCCAGATGAACGATCTAAAGTCTTATCAACCAAACCTCATCCAGATTACTTACACTGCGAGATTAAAATGATGATGGAGGCAGGATTCACTGAAGGGGTCAAACTTGATAAATCTCCTGGGATCTTCCTAAAACCAGATTCAGCACAGAGATCCTAAAAGCGGGAACGTTTGAAATTGCTCTTCGGTTTTTCAATTTATATCAACAGATATAATATTCACATTGTGCCACAGAATTGTATTAACCTATTCCTTTAACTTTTAAGCTTGTGTCAGCTCATATCCAACTTTACTATCACTAAAGGGTTTAACTTTGCAACAGTGGATTAAAAGTCAAAGTCATTATTCAAAGCTATTTCATGAGATTCAGAAACAAGACAATCGCAGCAACTGTCACAAATGTTTTCTTCTGTTTTTGCTATTTAATGCAGTTAGCATTCTTCTTCTTCTGTTACTTAAAGGTGACATATCATGCAAAATTGACATTTTAATGGTTCTCTACCTGAAATATGTGTCCCTGGCATGTCTACAAACCCCCTGAGAATGAAAAAAATCCATTCTGCCCCTGTTCTGATTTCTCCACCTTTCTGTAAATGTGTGCTGAAACCAGCCGTTTCAGACTTCAGTGTTTTTGTTACGTCACAACAATATCCGGTCTGTCATGGAGTCAGAGCTCGGAGCTTGTTCAGCCCATAGACTGTATAAAATAATACTGAATCCCTCCTCCGTTTTTCATTACCTGCACAAATGTGTGCTAACAAGGAGCTTAGGAGGGAGGCATGCTAGTTGTACGCTGTCTTAATAAACACAAAGGTCAGTTTTACTCCCCACGTCTGCAGATTTGAAGATCTAGTGGATGATTTTTATTTGTCATGGATAAGTGCTAGCGCTAGTTAGCATAGCCACATAGCTACATGTTCATAGCTGTGTACCAAGACACACGTCGACATACTGACAAATAAAACAACAAGAAACACTAAATCTGTGACCAATGGTTCAGAAAGGTCCTGCTACAGGCGCCTCTCCGTCAGGATCAGATTCTGGATCAGATTCAGAGGGTTGAAGTAACGCGATCTCTGAGCAGCCGTGTATATTCAGCCAACATGTAAACATTAGATCAACGTGCTGGAGAGCCGAGGCACATCCACTTCCTGAGGGGGCGTGGTCAGAGAGAAAACAGAGTGTTCTGAGGAGGACTGAAGAAGAGGGTTTTTCAGGCATGCCAAAATCTGATTTCAAAGTGTTTTTTTGAGCACAAACTTTAAAGACATGTATTGGGGACCTCTTAGACCAATATATATTGATGAAAAAAGCGTGATATGTCACCTTTAATGTGGTTAACAAACAGTTTTTTGACGCTCTATAGCAACCGTCTGGCGGGAATACCGTATTACAACCAGGCAGCGGTAAAAACAATGAAAAATTGTACTTTTAAAATGAGAAAATATTCAACATTATTTTTTCCATTTATACTAAGTGAACAAATATTCAAATATTCGAAAATCATTGCCCATCCCTAATCGGGACACACTTTTTACCCGGCTACTAACTTCAAATCCAAACACGTTTTTAAAAACATTGATTAAAGATTATTTTATTGATTTAAATGATTTATGTTTACAGTTTTTAAAAATAGTCCCAAGATTCCAAGTCAGTTAGCGGTCCATGGTGATGGATTCTTATCTGCCATGACCAAAATGACAAACCAAACAAGTTTCTGCCATTTTCCTGCAGCTCAAAAATAACAAAGACAAAGCAACTATATAAAGCTAAATAAAAGTTGTCTTTAAACAAATTAAACAAGTGAACTGTCTGTGATTCAGTGGATTTTTATTCAATAGATGAACAATGACAATATTGCTAGTAGGAGTGTGATTTTGGAAAAATAAAAAATGTCACTCGTCCCTCCTCGTCCGTTCCCTCTGGAGCACCATGCTCGGGTAAGGCATGATCAGGAGGCTGTATTACCACACGCCTGTCTGGGTGCTCCTCGCTAAAGTTGTCACCATGTTCTTCACAAATGTTGTGAAGTACACAACAGGCCAGTGTTACTGTCTTGCTGAGCTCCAGCTTGCAGTCGTTTCTTTTGAGAAGGCACCTCCATCGTCCCTTTAGCCTCCCAAAAGCCATCTCCACAACCGACCTTGCACTGCTCAGCTGGTAGTTGTAGGTGAGTTATTCAGGGGTCAGTCTTCCAGTGTCTGAAAATGGCTTCATGAGCCAATCTTGCAATGGATGTGCTGGGTTATAATAATAATAATAATGCATTTTATTTATAGGCGCCTTTCTTGGCACTCAAGGTCACCTTACAACATTAAAAAGAAACAGAGTTTAAATAGCAAACAGTAAATAAAACACAATTTAAAAAGTTTGAAGTGAATGGACAGAGGAGTTGTGGTCAGATGGAATAAGCCAGTTTAAACAGATGGGTTTTGAGTTTGGATTTAAAATGTGGGAGTGAGTCAGTGTTACGGAGGTCAGGTGGGAGAGAGTTCCAGAGCTGGGGAGCAGAGCGGCTGAAGGCTCTGCTCCCCATGGTAACAAGGCGAGCAGGGGGGACAGTGAGGTGGATGGAGGAGGAGGATCTGATCAAGCAATGTCCAACATCACAGCCGGAGATGGTCACTTCGTTTTGACCCAGCAACTGAGGACATCCCACAGACTGGAGTGTTTCAGGACTCTGGCGTCGTGTACACTCCCTGGAAAGCCCACACACACGTCCCAGAATATTCCCTTGCCATCCACAACAGAATGGAGAACAACAGAATGCCAGCCTTTCCAGTTGTAGTAGTCTCTAGGATACTCCTCCGGTGCAATTATTGGGATGTGGCTTCCATCTATAGCACCAAAACACTGTGGTACTCTCCACCAACTTCTCTGCATTGGGAAGTTTAGTGTGTGCAGGAAGCAGCACTCTGATGACTGTGTTGTAAAATTCCTGGACACAGTTGAAGACAGTAGCCTACTTAGGATGACCCCAAAAAGATGGCTGATGGTCAGGTACTCACTGCCGGTGGCGAGCTTCCAAAGGGCGATTGCACACTCAAACGGTAATTGGTGTCCCCCCCCCGGTTGAAATCCAGAACAATGGTGTCCCACCAGTGGTGATATCGTGCCCAGACAACAGGCGACCTCCACCTCCCCATCATCTTGAAGACTATCTATAAAGATCTATAAAGAAAGAAATCAAAGTACTGATTACTGATTTGTTAAATAGACACCAGTTTAGTCGATGCTAAACAAACAGCTAAATTGAGCTAGCGGGCTAGCAGAGAGGCTAACAACAGTTTACGTTCAGACTTATTAAGAATAAAAATCATTACCTTTCTTCTCAGATGAAGTCACCGTCCATGTGAAGCACGATGAGTAGCACAGAAGTGTTGGTAAAGTTGGATAAGTTCTCTTTGGAACCCCATGTGATGACGAAAAGCAAGGAGCAACACCAGCAAGCATGCTATGCTGTCCGCCATTGTTGTTATTGCAAGGGAAAGTTCACGCCAATGCTGCTGGGAAAAGCGGTCACGTAGAAGTGACGTCACAACGTGGCTCTTCCATGGGCTCGAGTGGGTGGAAAAACAAACTAGTGTCGAGTTTGTTCACAAGTTGAACCAGATCCAAACCAGCTTGAGCACCAGCCTGGAACTATTACAAAGTAATTAAAGTGATACATTATATAAGTTCTGATTATGAAGTATTTTGTGACTCAGCACTCAGAGACCATTGTAATTGAATAAATGAAACATGCATGCTGTGAACTCTCTCTTGACCTGTCAATCAAAGAGTTAGGCCACGCCCACACAGTCCTGAGAAATGCTCTGACCTGTAAAAGAAGCTGTTTTTTAACATGTATGTTTTTTCAGAGTTATGGATGTTTATTTTCACTCAGATTCTTCCTGATGCTTCATTACACTTTTCATTTTTCTACTCTATATGAATTTCAAATATTCCATTCACGTTTCCAGAGGCTTTAACTCATACATTACAGTAAAATGAGAAACAGAAAAGTTAATTTGAGTCAAAATAAGAAACAAAAGATAATAATCAGATTATCCTTTTCATATTTCACTGCTGTGTGCTGATTTAAAACTGTGGAATAAAAGCATCACAGCACTTGAAGTCAAGGTGTGTCAGCTTTCACTCCGTCTGTCAAATGAAGTGATTTTGACAGATTTAGTAAAATATGCTGAGGCTGCAAGTTTCTGAGGAGAAAGAAAGATCATCCTGAGCTTGTTTAGTCTTCCAGAATTAATTTATGAGCTCTGACCGAGACCCCGTTTCTTCAACCTCTCCTTCTGCCCCCCATCAGAACGAGTCAGAGGAAATTAAAAGTAACATTGGAAATAAAAAAATAAATTAGGGTTATTATATTATACCACATGAACTGTCTAACACATAGACACCCAGCAGGGGGTTTATCTAACTTCTGTTTGTGTGAGTTGAGAATCACACAAGGAGCAACTCAGAGGGGTTGGACTCTAACAAACAATGCAACACAGAGTGTTTAGATTGTGGTCATATCTGTATGTGCACGCACACACACATACACACACACACACACACACTTAAAACACCAACATTGTAATGTAATCTAAGCTTGACCTTGCACAGAAATGGATGACACCTCTCTCACAGACAAACGTTGTTCACCCACCTCGTGCTCCAGCTCAACTCATCAGCTGGACTTCCTGCTGCGCTCTGCTCTGTGTATAGGTGTGAAAGTCCAGACTAATGGATCTCTTCTGGCTCTGCTCTCTGTTTCATCCCTTTGCTTTCACCTGAAAGCACTCGCCTTTCAAATGATAGAAGTAAAATCACACAACGGGCCTTCATCACTGCAGTCTGCAAGTGACAACTGTGTGTTACACACCATCCAGCAATGGCATGTAGAAAAACTCAGTTTATAAAACCACAAAATGTTAGATTGTTAAACCAGACACATATTGTATTCCCTTATAAGATTATTTTCATTCAACTGGAAAACAAACTATAAGTGGAGTGAGAGGACGGCTAAGCCTCCAAATAGAAGTATGTAAGGATATGCATGAGGGATATTGAACTACAGGCACAGAGATATTACTATCCATCCATCTTCCTCCGCTTACCCAAGTCCGGGTCGCGGGGGCAGCAGTCTCAGCAGGGAAGCCCACACACTCCTCTCCCTGGCCACTTCCACCAGCTCTTCTGGGAGGATACTGAGGCGTTCCTAGGCCAGCTAAGAGATATAATCTCACCAGCGTGTCCTGGGTCTTCCCTGTGGCCTCCTCCCAGGCGGACATGCTCGAAACACCTCCCCAGGGAGACACCCGGGAGGCATCCTTATCAGATGTCCGAACCACCTCATTTGGCTCCTCTTGATGCAGAGGAGCAGCAGCTCTACTTTGAGTCTTAGCTCCTGACCATATCTCTGAGGCTGAGCCCAGACACCCTGCGGAGAAAGCTCATTTTGGCCTCTTGTGATCGTTATCTTGTTCTTTCGGTCACTACCATAGACTGTAAATAAAAATGGACAGCATTGCTCCGCCTCTTCCTGTTGTACTGTTCTGAAGCTAAAAAAATCCCTCTCCTGGGCGCCGCCATTGTGCAGCCAGAGCATAGACTGTATAAAATATGGACTTAGTATCCGTGATGTCACCCATCTGTTCCTGAGAGCTGTTTTGAAGCAAATCGACGGCAGCAGCCATATTGGTAATGCGGAACTCAACCAGGCAGAGTGTGACGTAGTGTGAGCCCCTTAGCCAATGGCTGTGTGTTCCCGACCGGGAGTCACGTCAGTCATGTCCTTATTTGGGCAAAACTCATAATCTTAATATCTTCTGAACCGTCACGTCAGAAAAAAAATCAACCCCCGTACAGTGTGTGCCATTAGAGAGATTAGCTTCATAGGGCCAAGCCGTTTTTTGAACCAGGCTGTAAACATGTTTATTAATGCTGCAAAGATCGTCTTTTTCCCATTCATATCTATGTAGTTTCCGGTGTTTCTGCAGCCAGCCTCAAGAGGATTCTCGATGTACTGCTGCTTATAGCACTTCCGCATTGGCTTCATCGTTTGAGACCGGAGTTTGCCGCTTGAGCCAGAGCCTGTAAAGCCACTGTAATAAGCTCCGCCCTGCAGCGTAGCGTCACAAGACGCTGTGTATCCTTTGAAGTTTCTCTCCACGGCGGCTGTGAATCAAAGGAAACAGGAAGTAAAACCCCGTTTTTTAAACTCTAATAACTAACGAAAAAGAAACTTTTCAGGAAAAAGAGGCCTTGAACACAAAACAGTCAAATACTAACTACATATCACCACAGCATACGGATGTGACAAACATTCGTACGACGTGTATTTATTTTTGAAAGTTTGACTGCTCCCCCATTCAAATGAATGGGAGAGACGGAACTTTTGACCTATACTGCAGCCAGCCACCAGGGGGCAGTCACACTGCTGAAAGCCTCACCACCAGCCATCGGAACCTCTCCCTTGGTCACTACCCACAGCTCGTGACCATAGGTGAGGGTTGGAACGTAGATTGACTGGTAAATTGAGAGCTTTGCCTTCTGGCTCAGCTCTCTCTTCACCACAACAAACCGGTACAGCGTCCACATCACTGCAGACGCCGCCCCGATCCGTCTGTCAATCTCCCGCTCCCTCTTACCCTCACTCGTGAACAAAACCCCAAGATACTTAAACTCCTCCACCTGGGGTAATCGTTTGTTTTATCAGGACCATATTCCACACAGGTCTACCACCTGGCTCAGGTGTAGTTGTGTTTTCCTGCAGCATTAAAACTAAATAATTACAAACAGGGTCTGACCTCATGGAAGAAGTTCACATTAACTGTTTTCTCCTGCCGAGGCATTTGTCTTGGTTCATACTTTTTTTTTATGAAACACCTTTTCCATAAATTCAATTCAGAAATTATTTTCTGTTGCCTCCTTTTCAGGCATCACCTTTGCATCGATATTGGCATGAGTGACACAACGTATCTGTCCCTGATGAGACTGAAGGGAAAAACTTGATTGTACAATGAACTGGGTCAAAACTTCTAAGGAAGTAGTATGGATAACCTACAGTCATGGCCAAAAGTTTTGAGAATGACACAAATATTACATTTTCACAAAGTCTGCTGCTTCAGGGTTTTTAGGTGTTTTTGTCAGATGTTTCTATGGTATAATGAAATACAATTACAAGCATTTCATAAGTATCAAAAGCTTTTATTGAGAATTACACAGAAAAAACCCAGGCCTTCCTCCAAAGGTCTTCGCCTCACTGTGCGTGCAGATGCACTCACACCTGCCTGCTGCCATTCCTGAGCAAGCTCTGCACTGGTGGTGGCCCGATCCCGCAGCTGTAACACCTTCACGAGACGGTCCTGGCGCTTGCTGGACTTTCTTGGGCGCCCTGGAGCCTGTTTGGCAACAATTGAACCTCTCCTTGAAGTTCTTGATAATTCGATAGACGGTTGACTGAGGTGCAATCTTACTGGCTGCTATAAACTTCCCTGTTAGGCCCTTTTTGTGCAATGCAATGATGGCTGCACGTGTTTCCTTGCAGGTAACCATGGCTAACAGATGAGGAACAATGGTGTCATGCACCATCTTCCTTTTAAAGTGTCCAGTCACTCAATCATGACAGATTGATCGCCAGCCTTGTCCTCATCAACACCCACACCTGTGTTAATGTGTGTGACACCTGTGTGTCATTGAAATGATGTTAGCTGGTCCTTTTGTGGCAGGGCTGAAATGCAGTGGAAATGTGTTTTTGGTGATAAAGTTCATTTTCAAGGCAAAGAGGGACTTTGCAATTAATTGCAGTTGAGCTGATCACTCCTCATAACATTCTGGAGTATATGCAAACTGCCATTATAAAAACTGAAACAGCAGACTTTGTGAAAATTAATAGTTGTGTCATTCTCAAAATTTTTGGCCATGACTGTACAGTCAAACTGTGCTTTTTTGACCAGAAGTTCCGGGAAATGTTAGTTCCAGGAGCTAAAGGGTTCCAATGTTGTCTGCGTTTCCACCAAGGCCTGAAGTCCCCTGAAGATTATACAAATCAAACCAGTGACGTGTGGTGAAAAGAAAAAAAAAGTAACTGCACTCCAAAAACGCCTATAGTTCCTCAAAAAGTCCCTGGTTCCTTTGGAAAGTTCCTGCGGTCAAAAAGCACCCACAGACAGAGACAAGGAGCAGCCTTTGACTGTCACAAGAAAGTCATGATGATACACTCTGCCAACATCCACACACCTGACCAATCACTGTTTGAAGAGATTACAAATGTAGGATGGTTTGTCAAGTACAGCTGATGAAATTGCAGAAAGCAGACCCACAATTCAGTCCATGGAGGGAGGATCAGGTTTCTGAGACAACCTTAGCAGCACCTTAAAGCATCCAGAGAACTAAAAACCATCTCTCACACTGAGCTTTGTTCCCTAAATTAAAACACATAAATTAACACGATGAGTTCTTTAAATCACATCACTGACAAGACATTTGCACAAAAAGGTTCAAACCTCTGTTGCTTTTTTAAAGTATACTCCTCTCTTATCTCTGAAGGGTCGGGCCCAGACTGCAAAGATTGCTTGAAGATTTGTAGGCAATATATTTTTTTGCACTCAGATCCATCTCTGAATGTGTCCTGGCACTGCAGGATGCTTCCAGCTGCAGTGATATAAAGTATGAAAATGATACACCATGTTATGACTCTCTTTGCATTTCAAAGGAGCCCTCTGCTTGTCGACTCTGTGGTGGAGTAATGAATTGCACAGCGATGGGCTTCAGTGTGAGTCCAAACCCACCAGAGAACAAAGAGATGTTTGGAGTTTAGCTCAAATCCCTTCCCAACCTGGAGGAATGATTTAAAGACTGTCAATAAGAGACAACAGGGATTTAGATGTGTGTGGGAATAGTGTGTGTGTGGGAGGATTGACTCTGATTGTCTGTCAGCGTAATGAATGAACTGTAATGACTGTTTTTACGGCACACTGGCACTTACACAACTCCAGCTTTTTTTTACGTGTGCTCTCAGAGTTCTCCCTCGTCGTTTTGTGCTGAATGCAGCTTCGATGTCGCCAATAAGTCAGATCCACTCATGAAGAGTTGTCTGTAATACCCTACCCACAAAGTGAGGCGGGCCAGCCAGGATGCAATCAGGATGAAACATTAACGGGGGATCTTACTGGAGGCATGGCGTTGACCTTTTATTAAAACAGTGTTCATTATTCGATGGCCTGTGGTTCACACTGCATTCTGTGTTTTAATTGGACTCTATTGAATTTAAGTTTCACCATGTTTTATGGAACTTTTCTATTTTTACTCTGCTTCACTTACGATCTAAGAGCTTTAGTCCTTTCAGTGCTGACACAAAGACAGCCTGCCCCCTGTTAGCATCTATAGTGTGGTGGTTAGAAAACCAGGGCCTGTATAAAGGTCCAGCCATTAGAGATGAAAACAGACGCTTTTCACTAATGCTGAATAAAAAAAAAACGATTAGCAGTCTGCATGAGCCAGGTTAACGCTCCAACAAAGCATTATATTTAATGGTTGTAGACCCACCACTACAGGTGCTAACAGCAGGATTACTCCACCTGTTAGGCTGATTAAAGGATGGAGGACATCGTGCTTATGTGTTACCGTTTAAGACAAAATATGCAAAGACAACGGATATTTAGGGATCAAACAAATCCTTTAGAAAAGTACAATGATGTAGAAATATACAGCAAATTTAGATTTAGGAGACACAACATCATTCTTAGGTAACCTACCAGCAACACCGTGAAGTGAATCCTTCCCAAACAACTCTGTTAACAAGTCCTCATCCTTCAATGGGGGGGACAGGTGGTCCTCCACCTGGACAACGTTGGTGGAGGTGCTTGTTGCTCAAAGCCTCTTTCATGTTGCTGGTTTTATTTTGTAGGTCTTCTACTGTGCGCTCAGAAACACCACATGCATTTACCCGGTTCAAGATCTGAATCCAAACTTTCCCTTTCTCCTTGTTTGTTATCTTTGAGGATTGACTTGCTGATAACAGCTGTTTGTTCATTCTAGATTCTTCTAATCAAATGTCCATTTCTTCTTGATCTTCTCTCAGTCACACCGGTACCACTCACCATGTTTATTGTTGTTTATGTGTAGTAGGCATGCGCAGTTTGAATTTGTTGGATCAGGGTTTTCCAGGAGGTTCCCTGGACATATGACGTTTTGCACCAGCCTCACTTTCATGGTGCAATTAGTTAATTGGCCAATTATTTGCAGTTGTGCATGCGGCTAACGCTTCGACCAAATGGGCTGTTCCATAACGGTACGTTAAGACTAATGGTCCCGTTTGTGTAATGGCTGGACCTGCATACGGGCCCAGGTGTTTAAGTGTGGACCCAAAAGCACAACCAGAAGCAGATGATGGTGTTGAGTGCATTTATTGAAGTGTATAAATGGTGGAGGGAAGGGATCCAGGGTCCAAGGCATGAGGAGGGAAACCGAGGGGAGGTGAAGGCTGGAGACGTGAGGGCTTGAGGAGGAGGCTGGTGAGGGAATCCAGGGAGAGAGTGTGGCAGCGCGGCAGTGATTGGGCGGTATCACTGGGGGCTCTCGTGGAGGCACTGGAAGAATGGCGGACAGCAGAGTTAGTCACTGGTAAAAACACACGAAGCTGGAAAGCTCGACCAATTGAAAACTCATGAGAGAACTCTAGGAAACAGGCCAAACTACCACTCAGATGCAAGAATAATCTGGCACTGGAGAAGCCTCACTGCAGGACTTAAATGCAGGTGGTGATTGCAGTAATCTGTACTTCCCCCCCAAGCATGGTCTTTTCAGGGAGGAGATTAACTACCCCTGAACTAAATTTAGACCCTGATTCCTCCGTTTAAAAAGCACACAGTTTTGGGGTAAAGTTCCTGCAGTGGAAAAACGTCATAGCTCCTAGATCAAACAGATGAACAAAGACTTTAACATGTCCAGACACTGTGAGTGGAAATGATTTATGTCTAACACTTTTTAGTCCTCTGACCGCTCATGGTGCTTTTACACATGTCACATTTACCCGTTCTCACTACATTCACTCACTGATGGCAGACGATGTTCATCTGTATTAATCTTAATCACACACATTCACACACGGCTGGCTGTGCCACCAGGAGCAGTATTGGGTTCTGTGTCTCGTCCAAGGACAACAGCAAACCATGTGATTGAAGGACACCTCCCCAAATATAGCAGCTGTGACTTGATGGAAGAGTAATGGCACAATTCCATCAGATCCATGTCCGGTCCGTCCCCGATCCGTCACAGTGTTATCACCAGATCGTATTTCACTTAACTAGAACAACAAACCGTCATGATGAGCGGAGCCAGGCCTGGAGTCAACAGGTCAGAGGTTTTCAGAGGACCAGAAAGACAGCATGGATGAGGAGAGGAGGAGGAGAATCCTTGATTCAGTGATTACTGCAGGAAAACCTTGGTCACATGACTCCAGCTGTCTGGAAGTTCTGAAAACACAACCGTGGGTGTTGATGGATGAAAGAGCAAGGAGCCAGACCGCAGCCTATCAGAGACGGATTTGGTGGAAGTCTGATGTTGCCGACCTCATTCCCTCTTCCCAGTTTTTCCCTCACATGCTGTCTCAGCTCATCCTTTTTGTACTTTAAGGGCACATGCACTTCAAACAGGACAGCAATAAAGATCAATAAACATGAAAACAAATGATCCTTTTTACTTTTAATCAGTTGCTCTAAAGTAAGATTTTATTCCATTACCTCAAAACCTGCCAACCAGGAATGTAGAGGAAATTAAAAAAAGAAGCAACTCACCAAACATATCTGAAAGGAAAAATAGCAATTAAAAAACGGACAGGCCCACTATTTATGATTGTAACATAAAATGTCCCTCTCCTTCCTCACTCCCAAGGATGAAAAAACAAATCTCTACACTCGAAAAAGTGTAAATTTATTGTGAAATTCAACATCAACTAACAAAAATTCAGGGAGAATCAAGGCTATACAAATAAACAGAACATCTCCCTGTTAGGCATTTTACTTTACCTCAGGGTAATAACCATAGACTGTATAAATAATGGACATAGTATCCATGACGTCATCCATCTGTTTCTGAAGCACTGTTTTGAGGCCAATGTGTGTGTGCTGTGTTCGAGCGATTGTGAGGTAAAGAGGCGGGCTTTGAGCCTCCTAGCCAACAGCTACAGTGTTCCCACCTGTCAATCAAGTCAGCTGTGCCTCTCATTGGAAGACTCGTAATCTCAATATCTTTGAAATTGCCACATTATAAAAAAATTCACCCCCTGTACAGTTTGTGCCGATGGAGAAATGAGCTATCCAGACTACACTTGTTTTTTGAACCAGGCTGTCAACATGTTTATTTCTGCTGTAAAGATCGTCTTCTTTGAATTGGTGTGTATGTGGTTTCCGGTACTTCCAGAGCCAGCCTCAAGCGGATCCTCGATGAACTGCAGTTTTAAGCACTTCAGCATTGGACTCATAATTTTAGACCAGAGGTTGCCGCTTGGTAATAACCAATAGAAAAGCCTTACCTTCCACCCTAACTGAAAAACAGCAGAAAACAAATACATAAAAGAAAAGGCAACTCTCCCCTATCTCTATGCTAGGAACGCTTTAATCAGTCCCTCCAGGAAGTTGCGATTTCGCGATCGCAACTATCAACGCAAATTCAACCAATCAGCGCGATTTTTTCGCGGCCTTGCAATTTTATACAATCACCGCAACTTTCCTGCAGATTTGACCAATTACCTTAATCTCAGCCCCTGTATGTCATCAGTTTTGTCATCAATTTTACTTCATTGGCACATAAACATAAGTCCTCACTTGATCGGCACTTTTCAACAACAAAACACGCACAGAGCACGGGTGAAGAGAGAGGACAGCAGGCAGGACAAGTGACCATGACAACTTTGCTATTTATAGATACTAGAGTAATTATTTGAGGGGCACAGTGTTAGCTTGGTCTCTACCTGCAGCAGGTGTGCCTTATGGACCAGCTCTCCTCACCTCCATGCATCTGTCTCATCTTCATTGAGGATTTTTACCCCCGGTGTGTTAGTGACAAAGACACGACCGGGGGACGTCTGTTTACTATTTGAGGTTTGACTTTGTTGCCGCTATTGCCGTAAAAAGCTCTGCATCTACAGCTTGATTTAATCCAGTTTGGTGAAACATCAGACACATTTAGTAAGTTTTGATCAACTCCTTGTCATCAAAGATGCAGATTCGTTTCAGAGTGCCGTGAACTGACTGTCTGTGCCTCTGTCACTGCGAGGTGCATTCAGGGACCGTCGTAAATGTGCAATACAGTCCTTTCATGGCAATTTTCTGAGAATCAAGAGAATCAAAATACAGTCACAGTGGTCACATCAAGAATGTTTTCTAAACATTTGGCAAAAAAAAAAAAAAAAAAAAAGAATGTTTTCTAAAAACAACCGTAATTTAGCATATGTAATTGCCCCTGAGATGTTATTGGGGGAAAAAAGAAAAAAAAATTGCAACTTTCACCGCAATTTTTTCAAAAAGCTGTCGCAAATTCAGGCTTTTTGGGCCGCAACAATCACAAAGAAATCCCGCGAAATCCTGGAGGGACTGTTTAGTTAACAGAACTAGACAAAAACAGGTCGCCATTCACTAAAATGTACCACTCAAACTGCACTGCACTGCAGTGTTCGAATTGAGGAAGGAAGGTCGAAGAGTTGTTCAGCGTTCCTGTCACAGTTATCACCTGCCACACCTGCTCAGCCTCTCAGCCCACTACATTTCCACTCCCCTTCGTTTACCTGAGCCACACTCTCCTCATTAAGCCAACACAAATCACCTGTTTCTCATTACCTGCTGCCAGTATTTAAGTCCCGGTTTCAGCTCACTCAGTGCCAGATTGTTCTCACTGCAAATGCAAGACTCTCCAGCACCCTGCCTGTCCCCGACCTTCCTTCCTCGTTTCTGCCCTGGTAACTACCTCAGCCTTCTGTCCCCGACCAAGAGATTTGCCTGCTCCTCGTCTGTTTCCAGCCTGATCCTCCACACAGCGAAACCAGCGTCTCAACAGACATTGTGTGACCGGGTTAGTGAAGACTGTTACCTGCTGTTTCCTCCGGGCTCCAGTGTGCTGCTTTTGGGTTCACCCTCACACCCGTAACAGTTCCACTCTTAAAACCAAGTGGCAACCTCCCGGTCTGAAAATATGAAGCCCATGCAGTAGTGTTATAAACTGCAGTTCATTGAGAAGCCACTGCAGAAACACTAGAAACCACATACACACCCATTCAAAGAAGACGATCTTTACAGCAGAATTAAACATGTTCACAGCCTGGTTCAAAAGACGAGTGTAGTCTGGATAGTTAATTTCTCTATCAGCACACACTGTACGGGGGTGAGTTATTCATAACTTGTTATTTTTGAAGATATTAAACTTACGAGTTTTCCTCATAATAAGGGCACAGCTGACTTGAAGGACAGGCGGGAACAGCTGTAGCTGTTAATGAGGAGGCTCAAAGCCCGCCTCTTTACCTCACACTAGTTTGGATGAAGCAAGGTTGAGTTATGCATTTTCAATATGGCACCCGCCGATGATCCGCTTCAAAAGTGGAAGTACTACAACTGCAGTTCATTGAGCGTCCACTTGAGGCTGGCTGCAGAAACACCAGAACCCACATACACACCCATTCAAAGATGAGGATCTTTACAGCAGAAATAAACATGTTTACAAGCTGGTTCAAAAAACAATTTAGTTCTGAATATCTAATTTCTCTATCGGCACACACTGTACGGGGTGATTTATTCATAACTCTGTATTTTCAAAGATATTAAACAGACAAGTTTTGCCCAAATAAGGACATGACTGACTTGATTGATAGGCAAGCACACTGTAGCTGTTAGCGAAAAGGCTAAAGGCCCGCCTCTTTACCTCACACTAGCTCGACAGAAGTTAGGTTGAGTTCAGCATTTCTAATATGGCTCCAACCAACAATCTGCTTCAATCCTGGGCTTCAGAAACAGATGGGTGACGTCATGGAAACCACCTCCATTTATGCCTGCAGCACAGGAGAAAGAAAACTAAAGAGCACACACAAAGGAGAACAGCACCATACAAGGTAGGGAGGCAAAATAACCCAACATTCATTACAAGTATACACTAATATAAGACCCACTGTCATTAAGGTGCAGTACAGTCTTGTATTGTGTGCTTATAGCACTTGAATTAGAATGGAATAAACTGTATTTGTCTACTATGTAGAAACTGTCCATCTCTTGATTCTCTGAAGAAGAATCCAGAGACTCTAAATACAGTCATAGTGTCCACAGAAAGAGGGTTTACTCTTTACCTGACTTGGAGTAAAGAACACTCTCCTATGTAACCACTTTCATCTGTGTGCACTTTCCTTACTCTAGTAATCAGCAGGGACAGCACAGCAGCTTTACATTAGTGATAGAGTTCAGGCTAAATTATTCAACCAACATATTTCACTAGCAAAACTGTTAAAAGAGGGAAATGTTGCAGGTTTAAACACTTGGGGCCTGATCTACTAAGATCTCAAATAACGAGTGCTATATTGGGTGTGCAAACTAAAAAATTGCACGTGCTATTTCTGGGCGTGTTGCGGGTGATCTACTATGATTGCGTGCGCAAATGATAAAAAGTGCAAAAGTGGAACGGACCGCCCTTAAATGAGGATTTTGCGTGTGCTATCGACTGTCACCATGGAGAGTTTTGGAGAGCAGAGTGGCCGTAAACGAAAATGAAGTTTGAAGCCATGGAGATGGAGGTTTTAGTGGAGGACTCAAATAAGCACATCAATGAACTCCAGCCGTGACATCTCAGCGTTTGTGGGATGCCTGCGAAAAGGTTGTCCATTGAGAATGACAGAGCAAAGAAAATGGACATACAGCGCATTGTGGACAAGTCCGCAGAGCTTAAGGCTCCTTTAAACAGTGGTGAGTAGGCCGAGTACTTCATATTGATTTTTTGTTTGTATGTGAAGATGTGGGCCGCTGTGCCAATTTGACTAAACTTAATAGCTATTGATACAGTAGATACAGTTCAGCCTACTGTGCTCTCATTAGTTGAAAAAGTTAAAGTGGGTGTCAGAATGAAGCGGTCGCTATCCGTGGTGCTGAACTGCTTTGAATTTGTTTTGTTTTATTATTATTATTATTACAAGAAAATGCAGTGTTGCAAGGAGTTTCTCCAAAGGTGATATGGCATGGCTCCTTTTTGTGACTGCCATGTGTGCGTAACGCTGTGCCAGTTTGCACCTGCCTTTCAAACGTGCTAAATATAGACGCAAAAACAGCGCCTGCTATATGCTTCAGGTTTGATAAATCACACTGCATGTGCTAAATGATTACATTTGCATCTCCTCCTCCCAGTATTTTGTGTGTTCTGATGATCTACATGTATTCTGCATATTCATGAAGGTAAACACGCTAAATGGATAGCGAGTGCTATTTTGCTCATTTGACAGACGCAATCCTCGGTGCTCCCGGTTAGTACGTCAGCTTTGCGTGCGCTATCAAGTTTGCACGTTTTTATACACGCAAACCTTTAGTAGATCGGGCCCTTAGTGTCATGAGTTGCTTAGCTTTTGTGTTGTATTTTCCTTGTTCTCTTTCTTCCTTGTGTTGTATTCCTTGTGTGTTTGTTTCCTGTTTTTAATTTGTAGTTATTTCTTCCTGTGTGTTAAGTTTAGTTTTACTTCCTGTGTTTTCCCTCCATTGTGTTCTGAGTGCTCCCACCTGTGTCTCATTTGTCTCACCTATGTGATAACTCCTGTGTGTATATAGTCTCTGTGTTTCCTTCCTTCTGGGTCTGTTCATTGTTTGTGTTGTGTGATCTGTGATGTGTTATGTTCAATCTAAACTCAGTGATACGTCTTCCTGTTTTCCGTGGATTTGTTGAGTATGTTTTTGTGTTTCCTCTTGTTATTTTTGTTAATTAAACCTTTTTTTGTTAATGGTTTGGTTCCAAACATTGACACTTGGTATAACCTTGATACCAAAGGTGCATTTCGACCAAGAGTTCCGGGTTCTTTTAGCCCCCAGATCTACTTTCCCCTGAACTAAAAGGTTCCTGTGCCCCCATTGTTGTCTGTATTCCGACCGTGGGCTGAAAAAAAAATTAAATGCACTACACCACCAGACCAGTAGAGGGCAGTAAAACAAAGAGGAATGCCATTCATCACAGATGACACCATAGAAGCAGACGGACAGGCAGGTATCATTATGAGCAACACAACAGTTAGCCTGTTAGCATGAAGAGACTCAGCTGGCGCTGTTTTAGATGGTGCTATATTTCATCACAGATGGATTCACTGAATCAACACATGAGAGGAGATAAACGCGAGTAGCAAAGACGTTTCAACACGGCTTTAAAATCCTTTTGAACTCAAAAAGCCGTGGCAGAGATCGGCCGGTGTTTTGGTTTAAACGGCGACCCTGTTAACTGGAGACTCTCAGCCGGATGCATCCCTCATAAACGTCTTTAGACGATCATTAAATATCTGATGAGGATATTCAGAAATCTTAATAAAAACTAAACTAGTTTGCATTCCCAGGAACTCCCTCTGTGTTTCAACAGCTGTGGAAACTCCACAAACACTGACACGTTCAGCTGAAGGTCTCCAGTTTACAGGGTCACTTTTAAAACCGTAACACCAGGAGAGACGCATTCACGGTGGGCTGAGAGAAGACTACTGTTACAAGCTGCTAAATCAAGAGAATCACAGCTTCTTCTTTTGAAAAGTACACACACATACAAAAAAGATAGAACAAATAAAAACTAATGAAAGAAAGAGAAATCAAGTGAATCACAGATGTGTGTGATGTTATTGTGGACGACGGGCAGAATAAAAACACTGCGGTTAATCTACCAATCAGACACGTTCAGCATTGCAGGCCCTGCCCCCCGAAAGTCCCGGGACCTTTGAAAAGTACCACCCCCCTAGCAGGGGCTTTTTAGGGGGGAGATTAACTACCCCTGAACTAAATTTAGACCCTGGTTCCTCCGGGCGAAAAACTGCAGAGGATAAAGGAGACTAAATCTGAATAGATGCTAGAATGAACTCTGATTTTATGATGTTGTCACTTCTTCTTCAGTCACTGATCTGAACCCTCCAGACAAAGCACAAACACACAATGTCTCACAAAGTTCTTGACGTCTTCAGAATTTTGCTCATCTCTTTTTCATGTTTTTGTTTTTGGTTATTTATCCTGAAACCTGCCTAATTTGTATTTTGTGATCTATTCCCTCCTCTCCTCTTATTTGTGCTGCATTCACAAACTTCATCCTTTCCTCCTCCTATCAGATGAAGAGCATGCAGCAGCACACACAGCGTTGTTGCATGTATTTCAGAGCGAGGATACATAATGTGTGTTGTTTGCTCGTCTAACATCCCACACCGAGCCTTTCGCAACTACACGCAGACCTTGCACATTATCCCGACATAACAGAGCGTACTTTGTTGTTGCATTTATGCATCAACTCAATCGGCGTTTCCACTGGCTCGAGGCTAATACGATAAAGTGTGTGATTTTCTGAGCAGCTGCCTCTCAGCGACTGGCCTGGCATTTGATATGCTAAACAAGAATCCACATACTAACACATGCAGACATATAGCTGCCAGCTTAGTTCAGGTGATTATCTGCAACTGTCCGTCTGTTCCCCTTCTTGCTCTGCTTCATTCTGCATGTGTCCCTGTGTGCATGTTTGTGCTTGAGTGTGTTTGTGAATGTGAGATGGCTAATGAGGTGGAGGTGGATGTCATCTTGTCAGGCCTCTAGTGATTGGAGAAATCTGTGACAGGTGTTTGCTTTGCATCATTTAATGTCTAAGCAGCAGATTTTCCATTCACTGGTCTCTGGAGCTGCTCGTCAGCGCCTCCTTACAGATAGTCTCCAATTTTATAAGGATGACCTCCACACTGACATACATGCACATTATGCAGAGGCAATTTAACCCCTGCTGTGAAAAGATCTCACAAACAGCTCTTTAAATTCCAGCTTCAGCCCGTGTAAATCCTCGGACATGCATACACATGCATTCCCACACGCAGAGTATTAAATAAGAGCGGCTGATTTGTTTCTGATGGTTTGTAAAGAACGCAGAGAATAAGCCTGCTTGCTTGTCCGCTGACATATTTACATCCAGCCGTACCTGCTCAGCTCTGATAGGAGAATTGTTGACATTTATTACGGCCATAAAAGTGAATGTGTGTTGTCAGAAAGATGTATGCCTCTCTTGTGCATCCAAGTGTCTTTTCCAGCAACCATTTATCATTTCAATCCTGCGCCCCCCCATAGATACTCATGTCTAGATTCATGAATACAATATGACTTCTGCTCTTGTTGTGGTCGAAACTGTACCAGTTTATTAGCTCCTGGAGTATGGGGCACCGTTTGAAAAGTTGTGCTCACTGAAAATAACAGCAACATTTCTCCACATTCAGCTCCAAAATGTCATAAAAATGTAGAGTGAATTTTAAAAGTCACTTTTTTTTATCACATTTAGAGGAATATATGTGATCTTCTTCACATTTAACTTTGTTGTGAAAAATATATTAAGTTAAAATCACTGTCAAATCCAAATGCTTAATATAAATCTAAATGTTAAATATAAATCTACATGTTAAATATAAATCTAAATGTTAAATTTGAATCTAAATGGTTAAGATTTCATATTTATAATTGACATTTATACTTAACATTTAGATTTATATTAAAAATTTAGATTTAACATTTATATTTATCATTTACATTTAATGTTGAACATTTATATTTATAGTAAACATTAAGATTTATATTTAACATTTATATTTAATGTTGAACATTTATATTTATATCAATCATTTAGATTTAGATTTAGCATTTATATTTAATGTTGAACATTTATATTTATATCAATCATTTAGATTTAGATTTAGCATTTATATTTAACATTTAGATTTAATGTTGAACATTTAGATTTATATTAAGCATTTAGATTTAGGTTTAACATTTAGATTTAAAATTTAGATTTAACGTTGAATATTTATATTTAAATTAAACATTTAGATTGAACATTTAGATTCAATGTCAAACATTTATATTAAACATTGAGTTTTATTTAACATTTATATTTATATATAACATTTATATTTACATTTATATTTAACATTTATATTTATATTTAAAATTCAGATTTATAGTTAACATTTAGATTTATATTAAACATTTATATCTGACATTTAGATATATATTTAACATTTAGATTTATAGTTAACATTGAGATTTCACATTGAACATTTAGATTTATAGTTAACATTTAGATTTATATTAAACATTTAGATTTAACATTTAGATTATATTTAACATTGAGATTTCACGTTGAACATTTAGATTTATATTTAGCATTTAGATTTACATTTCACATTTAGATTTATATTTAACATTTGATTTAACGTTGAACATTTATATTTATCATTTAGATTTAATGTTGAACATTTAGATTTATAGTAAACATTAAGATTTATATTTAACATTTAGATTTAATGTTGAACATTTAGATTTACATTAATCATTTAGATTTAGATTTAACATTTAGATTTAATGTTGAACATTTAGATTTAACATTTAGATTTAACGCTGAATATTTATATTTAAATTAAACATTTATATTGAACATTTAGATTCAATGTCAAACATTTATATTAAACATTGAGTTTTATTTAACATTTATATTTATATATAACATTTATATTTACATTTATATTTAACATTTAGATTTAAAATTCAGATTTATAGTTAACATTTAGATTTATATTAAACATTTATATTTGACATTTAGATATATATTTAACATTTAGATTTATAGTTAACATTTAGATTTATATTAAACATTTAGATTTAACATTTAGATTTATAGTTAACATTTAGATTTATATTAAACATTTAGATTTAACATTTAGATTTAACATTGAATTTTTTACAAAAACATTGAGTTTTATTTAACATTTATATTTATATATAACATTTATATTAACATTTATATTTAACATTTAGATCTATATTTCAAATTCAGATTCATAGCTAACATTTAGAATTATATTAAACATTTATACTTAACATTTATATTTAACATTTATATTATATTTAACATTGAGATTTCACGTTGAACATTTTGATTTATAGTTAACATTTAGATTTATAGTTAACATTTAGATTTATATTAAACATTTAGATTTAACAATTAGATTTAACATTTAGATTATATTTAACATTGAGATTTCACGTTGAACATTTATATTTATATTTAGCATTTATATTTATATTTAACATTTAGATTTATATTTAACATTTAGATTTAAAGTTGAACATTTAGATTTAGATTTAACATTTAGATGTAACAGTATTATTATCTTTAATACATTTGTAGCGAGATAAATAAATGTGATAACGTTTACAAATACTGCTCTTAATGTGATACAAACGTAACTGAAAAACGTGCTGTGATATTTTCAAAGACGGTTGGAGCTAAATGTGGAGAAATGTTGCTGCTATTTTTGGTGTGCACAACTTTACAAACAGCGCTCCATATTGGAGTGGCTTAACATATTGACTCGCCACAAAGAAAGGTTATTTTGTGTTGAATGGAGCTCTGACCTGTGAGGTTAAAAGGTTAGAGCAGTAAATACAGCAGCATGAAAGGGCCCATCTGAGTGTCTGTAAACTCGACTGTGCCTGGAGGGCAGCTCTGATTAGATAAGTGGAAAACCACAGATAGAAGGGGAGGAGGGGAGGAGGGGAGGGGGGGCATGAAGCTACAGTCACATTGAGCTGAGTCCACTAAAACTGCAAGCTGCCCTCTGGGAAAGACTATTCATGTTACTCTCCCACAGGTAATAATGTGGGAGTGGATTTGATTTCCCGCCCACTGGCATATTATTTTATGATGATGATGATGAGCTCAAAATTACCAACACAGTGAACACAGATGATTTCACACAACAAGAGAGCGTTAGCAGGGTCACCTTTTACACCGAAACACAGAGGGCATCTACGGCTGTGAGCTATGAAACATGTTGACTGTGTCCAACCTCAGCTCAATCACAGGATGACTGCAAATAAATAATGAGTGTCATTTTGATCCCAGTTTCAACTGTGTGTTAAATGAAAAAAAGTGGGTTTGAGCCCTGATTATGACATAATGACAGCAGTAATTTCACAGATTGGTCCAAACCCTTTGACAACAGTTATTAACTTTCACTAACATGAGCAACACCAGAGACAGACTGATCACACGTCATGTCAAATCAATCCACGGAAAAGAGTTCCGGCTGTCACGGCGTGGAAAAACTGAAGGAGGACCAAAGTGCAGCTTTAAAATAAAAAGCTTTTAATAAACAAAGGTACCAACGAAAATTACTAAAAGCGTCCAAACACTAAATCCAATAGGAAATGCTGGGGAAACACAGAGACACAGAACACAGGAGAGACGGACAATGATCCAACAATGGACAGGAGAAACAGAGGAACTAAATACACAGAGTGATCAACACAGGTGTGAACACAGGACACAGGTGAAACTAATGAGGGGAATCACAAGAGGAGAGAAACACACAAGGACAGGAAGTAAAAATAAAATGGAAACACAGGGTTTCAGAACTACAAAACAGAGAACACAAGACAAGACTAAGAAACACAAGACAGTACAAGAAGAGACATGGATCATTAAACACACAAGGGGACACAAAGGACAACTAATAAAGAATAAACAAGTGGATGAAGCATGGCAAGAAACACAAGGACAAAACTAAACTAAACATAGACCCATGAAACCGGCGCATTTAGCTTCTGCTTGTTGACAACATAGAAAAAAATGTTAGCTTCTGTTAGCATGCTTAATCAGCAGGTTAGGTACATTTTCATGTTGGATCCTGTCCAGCAATATGATGAAGGAGTGGAGCAGGTGAGAGAAACTTTAGGTTAGAGATCTCTACAAAGAAAGTTAAACCATGAGCGGTGGTGATGATAGCAGCAGGGTTCAAAGTTGTGACATTAGTTTCTTTTTAAAGGTGTGTGAACCACAGAGCTCAGAGAAGAAGGAGAGCTGAATGAGGACAGTTTCATGTTCAATCCACCACAACAGGCAGAGAAGAATCCATCACCATGGAACGATCACTGACGAGGAATCACTGGAACTATTTTTAAAATCTGTAAACATCAATCATTTAAATCAATGAAATCATCTTTAATCAATGTTTTTAACAACGTGTTTGTATCTTAAGTTATTAGCCAGGTAATAAGTGGGATAATGTATGGTTAGCAGGTAGTTAAGGGAAACAGAACCGAGACAGGCTGGTCAAGACCCCTCCGCTTTGTGTCGGGGTCTTGTCTCACCCTGTCAGGGTTCTATTTCCCATAACCACCTGCTAACCAAACATTATCCCTTACTTATGGAGAGGTGACTGTAAGACAGTGTTTACTTTTGATTATAAAGATTGAAACCATTATTTTTTAATTTTTTTTTTTAGTTTAGTTCATATCTTTTACCACTTTTATTATGTGCAATAAGAAGCTACTCTTTTTATGTCTTTGTCTTAACAGACTGCATGTTTTTTTCATAAAAAAGTAGATTCGCTCACAACATTAGCTAGCGAGCTAAATATCTGATCATGACCTGAAGATTTTTTTATGCAGTCCTGATTTGGGTCTGCACAGTGGCTCTTCACATTTTGAAAGGTTTGTACATCTCAGTAAATTAAATCTTAGCACGGGGTATTCAAATGTGATCATAGAAAGTGTAATTTCCAAACAACACAAGTGTGGCTAGTGAAAATGCTTATTGGCTAGTAACTTTGAAAGCTACCAGACACAGTGGCTGGGAACAAATGTAATGAGTAACTTATGTAAGTTAAATTAACTCAACTCTAACTCTTTGGCCATGGTTACATGATGTTTTTTAATTCTGAATTAATTATTCAGAGTTAAATAATTCTGAATTAAAGTATTCTCCTTCACGTTTACATTGAAATAGTGATTCTGAATTGAGGTTTACATTGAAAACACCATTAATCGTCCTTATTCAATTCTGCTTAAGGTCTGGGGGTTGGGAAGGGTTCTGATTGGACAGGGGCGGGCTTGATGTATTTACGTCTACCAGAAGAAAACAGACTCCTTCTTCTTTTATTTTCGGTTCCAACATGGAAGACCACACAATAAGTACAATTTTGGGCCCGAGCCGCTTTTGTTCTTGTGTGCCTTTGCTTTGTTGTACTCCTGCTTCAACAATTTCCACTTGTTTTTTTTACCTGGGTGGCGTCTCTGTCAGGGAAACCTCCTGACAGAAGTCCACATTTTTATGCTTCCGTCCATTAACTTTTTTCATGATATCCATTTCTTCTAAGGCTCCTATTAAATTAATAGTCTCGGCTCGAGTCCAATGCCTGCTTCTGGCGGCCATCCTGGAATATGTGCCTGCCAGCACGGAATATGTGCGTCATCGCAACAGGACAAGGGAACGAGCATGTGCAGAACGACCAGAATTAATTTAAAGCGGAATGAACGTATACATGATCGAGGAATTATTCAATTTAGATTTAAAATCAGAATAAACCAGACACTTACTTTGGATGTAAGTTTAATTCGGAATGGTAATTTTCATTCGAAATTAGGTGTTTACAAGGTCATTTTTAATCTTTTTAAAATGGATTCAACTTTTATTCTGAATTAAAAGTCTCATGTAAACGTAGCCATTGTTGGCTACCGGACTTCATTTGTGTTTATCAAGCATTTCAATTTCTACCTTTGGTCCAAGCAGCAACCTCTGGCCGGGAGAATTGAAGCCAATGCTTAAAGGCTGATTTATACTTCTGCGTCTCCCCTACGCAGCAGGGGCTGACGCAGACATGAGCCCCACATACTTGTGCGTCGGTGTGTCTGTGTCGCGCGGCAATTCTCCGCCGAAACGCCTGAGGGCAGTGTGGTCTCTCTGATAGCCGTCCGCCTGCTTCCGGTCCCGCTACGATCTCTGTTTACTTTTCCACAGAGATTCAGAGCGTGTTCTGTTAATCTACAGCTGATACATGTTGCTGTTTATCATACAGACATGATTACATGAAGAATAGAGAGGAGGAGATGAAATACACGGCCGATATGTGGCCGATGTCTGGGATCCCGGAAGTGTTGTAAATGCGGGAAAGACAAAGCCGTCGAGCGGACCAATCACAGAGCTTGTCAGCTACGTGCGTAGGCCTCGGCGTAGGTACGGGAGCTACGCGGACCCCCGGCGTAGGGTACGCCGTCGATTCAACGCAGAAGTATAAATCAGCCTGAAGTGTTAAAAACTGCAGTTCATCAAGTGTCCACTTGAGGCTGGCTGCAGAAACACCAGAAACCACAAGACGATCTTTGCAGCAGAAATAAACATGCCTGGTTCAAAAAAAGTTTGGGGCGCTGGTGGCCTAGCGGTCTAAGCGCCCCACATACAGAGGCTTCAATCCTCGTCGCAGGGGTCGCCGGTTCAATTCCCGGCAGGTCGACCATTTCCTGCATGTCCTCCCTCACTCTCTACTCCCCACATTTCCTGTCTCTCTTCAACTGTCCTATAAAATAAAGGCAAAAGACCAAAAATGTAACTTAACCCCCCCCCCCCGAAAAACAGTTTTTGTGCCGATGGAGAAATGAGCTATTCAGACCTAGTGTACGGGCGTGAATTTTTTCACAGCGCGGCAACTTCGAAGATATTAAGATTAAGAGGCACAGCTAACTTGATGGACAGGCGAACACCCTGTAGCTGTTAGTGAAGAGGCTCAAAGGCCCACCTCTTTAGCTCACATTAGCTCCACAGAAGTGGGAGATGCCACGGATACTACGTCCATTATCTATACAGTCTATGGTTTCACCTTGCTTCTGATTCCAGCTGGTCACAGACATTAAATGAATGGAGAGCACTTGAATCAGCTGTACACTGCAGGATAAAAACTGATCCTACTCATGCTTGATACAGGATGTGCATTTTTGTTGTTCTTCTCATTATGGTTTGAAAGGGCATTCATCATTTCCTTAAATAGACGTGAAGGGGAAGGTGCACAGCACATGAAGAAAGGATAACTGGAAACTGCATCGAGAGGTTTCCCCCTTATCCCTCCTGTGAGAGATGCTGATTGGGGACATATGCCAAAAACGCCTCCACTGGATCCCTAAAACTGTCAGCTCTTGAGGCGTCACGTAATGAGCTCAGCAGCTGCAGTGCCCAGGCAGCCGCAACACCACCATGCTTTCCAGTCCAGTTGAAACCACTAAACATATGGCATATTTCAAGCTGAGCACATGACAAAGAAAGGTAACTGGTAGGTGTAAATACAAAGAGCTAAAAATACAGCATTCATCAATGACATGATAGTTTAGACGTGAAATGTTAAAAGCTTTCTTCTCAAAATGGAAAAAAAAACGTCCATGAAAGACTTGAGAGATACATTTTTACTGATTTTATTTAAAAGGCGTACAACGAGGAAGGGCACCAAATGAACAAATGAGCTCCAACTCAGCTTCAAGCATTTTTATAAATGTACAGCAGGAGTGACCCTGTAAACTGGAGACCTTCAGCTGAACGTGTCAGTGTTTGTGGAGTTTACACAGCTGTTGAAACACAGAGGGAGTTCCTGGGAATGCAAACTAGTTTAGTTTTTATTAAGATTTCAAAATATCCTCATCAGATATTTAATGATGGTCTAAAGATGTTTATGAGGGATGCATCCGGCTGAAAGTCTCCAGTTAACAGGGTCGCTGTTTAAACCAAAACACCGGCCGATCTCTGCCACGGCTTTTTGAGTTCAAAAGGATTTTTTTTTTCTTTTTTCTTTTTTCTTTTTCTTTTCGTCTCTTTTTTCTTCTTTCCTCTTGTCTGCATATATATTTCTGGTTTGTGTCATGTTTGTCACAAACTGTCAAATATTAATGCAATTTATTCTTGCAGCAAAAGAAAAGAAAGAAAACCTTTTTCTTCTGTGCTTGTGACTGTGTGCATACAACCATCACCATCCCTCTTAGAACTCTGGCCTATCTTTTATTGACAGCTAATATCATGTTCTGTAAAAGAGGGCGTGCACACCTAGGTGGGCCAAAAAAAATAAGAGAAAGTAAAAGAAAGATTACATAAGGATATACAAAGGGACAGGGAAAGAGAAGGAGAGAGACCTAAGACACTAAGAGTTGAGTTCAAAAGGATTTTAAAGCCGTGTTGAAACGTCTTTGCTACTCCTCTCACGTGTTGATTCAGTGAATCCATCTGTGATGAAATATAGCACCATCTAAAACAGACCAGCTGAGTCTCTTCATGCTAACAGGCTAACTGTTGTGTTGCTCATAATGATACCTGCCTGTCCGTCTGCTTCTATGGTGTCATCTGTGATGAATAGCATTCCTCTTTGTTTTACTGCCCTCTACTGGTCTGGTGGTGTAGTGCATTTACATTTTTTTTCTCCATACGTCACTGGCCTGATTTGCACAATCCTCCAGGACTTCAGCCCGCGGTCGAAATACAGACAACAATGGGGGCAAAGGAACTTTTTCGTTTCTGAAGGAGTAGTTCTGGGGGCTAAAAGACCCCACAACTTCTGGTGGAACTGCACCTTTACACACCCCTTCAAAAGCTCATATTAACAGCAAAGAGGAACATGTTTACAGCCTAGTTCAAATTGGTCTAAATAGCTTGACCAATTTGAACTTTTTGGTTCCAGGGTAAAGTAGTTTTGGGGGCTAAAAGACCCCGGAACTCTTGGACGAAATGCACCTGTAGATAAACAGAACGTATACCTGCCTGTCTGTCTGCTTCTATGGTGTCGACTGTAATAAATAGCATTCCTCTTTGTTTTACTGACCTCTACTGGTCTAGTTGTGTAGTGCATTTACATTTTTTTTCTCCATACGTCACTGGCCTGATTTGCACAATCCTCCAGGACTTCAGCCCGCGGTCGAAATACAGACAACAATGGGGGCAAAGGAACTTTTTCGTTTCTGAAGGAGTAGTTCTGGGGGCTAAAAGACCTCACAACTTCTGGTGGAACTGCACCGAAACACACCCCTTCAAAAGCTCATATTAACAGCAAAGAGGAACATGTTTACAGCCTAGTTCAAATTGGTCTAAATAGCTTGACCAATTTGAACTTTTTGGTTCCAGGGTAAATTAGTTTTGGGGGCTAAAAGACCCCGGAACTCTTGGACGAAATGCACCTGTAGATAAACAGAACGTATACCTGCCTGTCTGTCTGCTTCTATGGTGTCGTCTGTAATAAATAGCATTCCTCTTTGTTTTACTGCCCTCTACTGGTCTGGTGGTGTAGTGCATTTACATTTTTTTTCTCCATACGTCACTGTCCTGATTTGCACAACCCGGGACTTCAGCCCGCGGTCGAAACGCAGACAACAACGGGGGTACAGGAACCTTTTAATTCAGGGTAAAGTAGTTCTGGGGGATAAAAGACCCCGGAACTCTTGCTCCAAATGCACCTTTAGAGAAACAGATCCTGGATGTTAGACACTGGAGCAAACGGGCAGTGTGTGCTGTCTTTTCTTCTATTGATTCATAATGCATGTGTGTCTGTGTCAGTGGGTCGTTCTGCCAGTGTGCAATGTGTCTCACGGCATACAACCGTGTTGCATGGAAATAGATGGCACAGAGGTTAAAGCAGATTGAGAGAGAGAGAGAGAGAGAGAGAGAGAGAGAGAGAGAGAGAGAGAGAGAGAGAGAGAGAGAGAGAGAGAGGGAGAGAGAGAGTGCACACATTTCCTGCATACCTCTCCTGCCCGTTCCCTCCTCTCCCTCCCACTTAGGGCTTCGAAATGAGAGTGCCTTCGCTCACAGCGTGCTCCTGTCTCACCCTCGCTCTATCTCTCTATGCTCCCTCTACCTCTGACTCTCTCTCTCTCTCTCTCTCTCTCTCTCTCTCTCTCTCTCTCTCTCTCTCTCTTTCTGCTCCACTCTCTCAGTCAGAGAGGGGAAATCTCCGTAACCAGCTGTAGCTTAATGTGGTCGTCATTTTTACCATCCTTACATTGATGTTCTCCTGCGTTATTTCTCTGCAGGTTCAATTCCTCTTCTGTTCAGCTGACTTCAAGTGTGTGTAAGCTGCTCAGGTTTAAAGGGTGGAGGTTATGGTGGAGAACTTTTAAGGCTGCTATCAAGGCACCTTTCACTTCTCTGTCTTGAAATCACTTTGGATTGGATTGCTGTTCAGAGTCTGCGATGGAAGGATTCTTGTTGTAGTGGATGACTCATTTGGGTTGTTTCTCCCCTTGAGACGTCAGGATATAGACTTTCTTTCCTTTTGTTCCATCTGCGTGTGTCACCTCTCAGATACTCTGTAGGACCGTTGGGACTTTTATGGAGTGTGAAATTTTTGCAGTAAGTGTGAAGTTTGGGAGGGCAAAGTGAAACAAAGCATGGCTGATGGAACAAGAGCAGAGTGTTGAAGCGCTCTGTCAGGAGAGGCAGCTCAGGTAAGAGTATCAGGATTGATTTGCATGCTCTGAGACATTTGTAATTATTCATAACGATGCATTAACAGGCATGTGATGAGCTTTGTGGTGCTTTATGGAGCATATAGAACCGGTCTCACCTGAATGTGATGACTTTGAGTCAGAAAGGTTGATTAGTTTCTCAGTTAATCGCAGATCTTTAAAGCTTGGTAATTGGCTGGACAGGTGGTCACAAATGACTCTGCGGTCCTTAAAGAGCGTCATGAACCGTGATACATTCAGACCTTTATTCTAACAAACACAAACGTGCCTTTACTCTCATGAAGGATGGGATGCACTTCAACATTAGACGTCTCTCAGAATACAAATCGCTCAGCAGAACTCTCAAGTCTGTCGTGGCTCTTCTTCACAAAAATATATTTTCAGTTTTACCAACAGGAAATAAAAAGTGACCATCAGAGTGTATTTTTATCAGACAATTCATTCAGTCTCGACGGCTGAAGTGAAGGAATGTTACTCATTAAATTGACTTCACTTCTGTTTGAATGAAATCTGATGTGGTGCTTCCTTTGTATCCTTTTTTATTTCTACAACTTCCTCTCATGTGACAGCAGTTTAGCCCAGGTCAACAACATTTGTAACAGCTTGATAATTTTCTGATTTTCACAGAGCCCATGAAGTACAAAGAGTATTTGTTTTTATCTTGTGCAAACATTATAATCTTGTTTGCACAAAAAAAAAGAAGTTTTGGGACGTCAGGGGCTCTGTAGCTTTTATTACTTAAGATATTAAATATAAATAACCAATATTTCATTATGCATAATTAACCATAAATGTTTCATAATATAAAAGTAAAAAATTGCCCATTTGCATATTGGTTTAAGTCAGGGGTGTCAAACATGCGGCCCGCGGGCCAAAACTGGCCCACCAGATGTTCCAATCCGGCCCGTGGAATAATTTGCTAAATGAAAGGGTTACATAGAAGACATTAAGACTGCAATTTTTCATTAAAAGTAACTGCGATTTCAGATTTGTCCTCTAGGGGTCGCATTAAATTATATTGTTGATGGAGCGCACCTGAAAGGCGCTTTTTTTTCCTGGGACTTTTTTCTTAAAGTGAGGAAATAGATTAGGCTACTTGCTGTTTGCATAATCCGGTTGAGATTCATAAAGACTTTTTAGAGCACTATAAGATGATCCACTAAATAGTCAACTTTATCTTCTTCATTATTATAATCTATCTGTTCTTTTGCAGTAAACATTACATTCGGTATCAGGTGAATGGGTAACCTGTGTTTGGTGTGTTCGCAGCAGGTTTCAGGGCTTAAAGAGTCAAATATTCGGCCCACTATCATGAGACTCATCATGGCAGAAAATACAAGAGTTTTTGTAGAAAGATAATTCATTAAATGTGAACATTTTCAGAATGTGCTTGTACTTTTTTGCACTAAAACAAAGGGAAAGTTTAGAGTTGTTATTATTTATAGGTTGTTATGTTGTGATTTTACTGGTCCGGCCCACTTTGGATCAACTTGGGCTGTATGTGGCCCCTGAACTGAAATGAGTTTGACGCCCCTGGTTTAAGTGATACACTTAAAAGGATATAACTCACAGGGGAACTATTTCATTTCAGCCTTTTTGTTGAGAAACTGAATGCAGAACTGGAACAGAAGCTCGGACTTCAACCGCTGCAGATGGGGTCACTCTACCACAGGATTTAGCTCATTTTAAGAGGCTCCATCCAAAACACTTCATGTACTTTATATTTGGACATTTCACACACGTTGCTTACTCCATCAACTGAGCTGTGGGGTGGTCTTGGCCTGGTGGTTTCGGCGCATGTTCCATGTGCAAGGGGCTGTAGTCCTGGTGACAGTGGTCGTGGGTTTACAGTGGCTGGGAAGTGCATCCAAGGACAAGTTTACATTTAGGAAAACATTTTTACATGTTATAAAACAAAATGACATGAAACACTTTTACCAAGAACCAAACAAATTTACATTAAGAAAACAAATGTATTAAATCAGAAACACTTTTAAAGAGACAGAACATTTTTACCAGAAACAAATTTACAAACAGCAGATTCTACTGAAAAGGAATGAACCAAATACAGGAAGTGATCAAGTGAGTGTTTTGTTTTGGCGGAGAGAAACTTACTGTAGTGCCAATCATAGGTCATTCTGATGTGTCCTTTCAAAATAAAAGCCAAAGGAAATTTCTTATAAATAGCAATAATTGGGCACGGACTTAGCCTAATGGTTAAGTTGCGTGCCCATGTAGCAGTTGGCCGGCGTTCAAATCCAGCATGTCATTCCCCGACTTTTTCCACATTTCCTACACTATCCACTGTCCTCTCCTCTATGAATAAAGGTGCAAGAGCCCAAAAATATAACTTAAAAAAAAAGAAACAATAGCGATAATTCTGGATATTTTCAATGGGATTTCGTTCATAATCTCTGATTGAAAATATCCAGAATTATCGCTATTTTTTCAAATTTCAAATGCCAGATTTTTAAATTAACACATCAGATCAAGCTGTGATTGGCTGGATTACATTATGAGGTTGTCCACTATTGGTCTGACCATTAATGAGTCAGTGCAAAATGAGATTCTCTGTTCATGATCTCTGATTAATAATATCCAGAATTATTGCTATTTTTTCAAATTTTGTTTGGCTTTTGTTTTGAAAGGACACATCAGAATGACCTGTGATTGGCAGGACAGTCCGTTTCTCTGTGTGAAAACTCGACCACTTCCTGTATTTGGTTCATTTTTATTTCCACTAGAATCTGTTGTTTGTAGATGTGTTTCTGATTTTATAAATTTGTTCCATCCTTGGTAAAATTGTTTCATGTCATCTTGTTTTCTCAAATGTAAAAATGTTTTCCAAAATGTTAATTTGTCTCCAACTTTGTAATTGTACTTCCCAGCCACCGTACGGGTCTGACCATTTGCTGCGTGTCCTCCCCCTCTCTCTGCTCCCCACGTTTACTCTCTCTCTTCAGCTTTCCCGTCAAAGAAATGCAAAATGCCCAAAATAAAACTAATAATAAATGGAACTGCACTGGCATAAGTTCAAAGACTCTTTCAGGGCATATTTTTTAAGCCACAAGTCATCAGGGATTTCAATTTCCTGTTATGAGAAAGTTGGTCACGTGCGAGCAGCCAAAGCCACTTCAAATGAAAGATGCAGATTAGGTTAAACTTGAAATGGTGCCTGAGAAGAAGCTTTGCATTGAAAGCAAGCTCATGAAATCCCTCAGTGGTGAGATATTCCCTGACAATGAAGACTTTGAATTATGTTAAATTAGCTCCTGTAGTTACCCTGGATATGATACTCAGCAGTCCAGAGAAATCCCAGTATGTGTAGTGATCACCGAAGGACCAATCTAAGCCTAAAGACAAAGGGTGATTACAGTTTCCAACACTCACCCGTTTGTGTTTCTTTTCCAGATATGACCACAGAGTCCATGGAGCCGGTAGGAGTCCTCGTGGAAAGGGGTGCCAATTCCACTGACCCCCCTCTGACCTCACATGAGGACACAGCTGCCACCTTCACCATCGGAACAATCCTCTCCATCATGTGCTTCGTTGGAGTCTCAGGGAACATCTACACCTTGGTGGTCATGTGCCACTCCATGAGGACTGCCGCCTCCATGTACATCTACATCATAAACTTAGCGTTGGCAGATCTGCTCTATCTTCTCACCATACCGTTTGTGGTCTGCACTCACTTTCTTCAGGGGTGGTACTTTGGAGATGCTGGGTGTCGAATTCTGATCAGCATGGACTTCCTGACCATGCATGCTAGCATCTTCACGCTGACAGTCATGAGTACTGAGCGCTACTTTGCTGTGCTGAAACCGCTCGATACAGTCAAGCGCTCTAAAAGTTACCGGAAGGCTATCGCTCTGCTGGTGTGGGCGGCGTCTCTCATCTTGACCCTGCCGATGATAGTGAGGATCCAACTGATGACGGTGGGAAACAAAGCCATGTGCCAACCCACCTTGTCCCCACTCTCCTACAAAGTGTACATCACCTTCCTGTTTTGCACAAGCATCGTCGCTCCAGGACTGATCATCGGCTATCTCTACATCCAACTCGCTCGTACTTATTGGGTTTCACAGACGGAGACATTCAAGCAGACCAAGAAACTTCCCAATCAAAAGGTCAGTGCATAACAGCATGGTGTACTTTAAAACTTACACAGTGAATATGTGGATGTGTGTGACTTAATTAGTCAAGTGGACATCCTTATACGTAACATTAAGAGTCCATGCTTTCCAAAGCTAAAGTTTGCATGGTTGGAATAAACCATGAAGCTTTTGTTGGCCTCACACCATCAATCAATCAATTTGTATTCATATAGCACCAAATCCCAACAAATGTTATCCTCAGACTCTCTCCAAAACAGAGCCGGTGTAGACCGTACTCTATGTTCTATTATTAACAAAGACCCAACATCAAGACAGGATCAGATCTTACAGACAGGACTCATGGACAAATTCCACCAGATCCGTGTCCAGTCCGTCTCCGGTCCATCACAGCACCTGAACTGATAGGTTTCTATTCTAGTCAATGTGTTAACTGCCGCTGGATCCACTCCATTGTGTTCCGGGTGCGTCCCTGATCCAGCAGGTACACAAGACTTCTATTTTTGCCGGATGCTGGAGCACGACGCATCAATCTCAACAGAGCAGATGGAGCGGGACAGGAAGTCAGGCACCAAAACAAAATGAAAACATCCGATTAATTTTCAGAATAAAACACTCTGTGTTATCACCAGATCGTATTTCACTTAACTACAACAACAAACCGTCATGATGAGCGGAGCCAGGCCTGGAGTCAACAGGTCAGAGGTTTTCAGAGGACCAGAAAGACAACATGGATGAGGAGAGGAGGAGGAGAATCCTTCATTCAGTGATTACTGTGGTAAAACCTCGGTCACATGACTCCAGCTGTCCGGAGGTCCTGCTCCGTGCTGCGTTCTGAAAACGCAACCGGTGGCTGTTCACGGACGAGAGAGCATGGAGCCGGACTGCAGTGCATCGGAGACGGACCAGACACAGATCTGCTGGAAATCCAGTGTTAGCCTATGGCATCATAACTAAGAGCAGTAATATTGGTTTATGTCTCTTACTATGTGAACAAAGCTGGAACCTTTCAGTGTGGCACTAATGGTTCTGGGCACTTAACTTACACTGAACATTAGTATGTAGATGGTATTTCATCAGAGGCACAGGTCTAGCTGGGTCATATCCATTACACCATTATGCTCACCCTCTAGCTGTGGGTTGAGCCCGAAGCATTTTTCTCCAATGATCTTCAAAATGTTCCATGAAAGCCAAGGATGGCCTCGCAAACCCTGCCTTCCTTGCCCTCGCACTTTAACAGACGGAAACCTCCAGCAGGACCAGACTCATGTTAGACACACATCTGAGCCCGAGTTAGAGAGAGAGAGAGAGAGAGAGAGAGAGAGAGAGAGAGAGAGAGAGAGAGAGAGAGAAAGAGAGAGTTGATAGTTGTAGCACATTAAAAAACTCTTGTTTAAGGTGAGGGGAAGATGATGCCTGGGTGAAAATAACTTCTAGTACAGGATGCTAGACCTCATTAGTCTCAAGACATACAGGTTTCCAAAACCCTCTCCCTCTGTTGACTTTGTGGAGGGATATCAGTCTCTCAAAAAAAACTCCCACTTCCTAATTCACCTCATGGCAGGCAGCTTTTCCCCAAATCCGGTCCCTCATGTCCTACCAGGTCTGCAGCTCAGCTGGTGGTTAATGGCGACACATCCATCAGGTGGAAGCTGATGTATGGACAGAGAGTCAGACATTCACAGACATTTATCTCCAGGGCTGTTAATTCAGTTATCCTCCTCATGGAGACTGTACTGACTCCTGAGGTAGAGGCCATTCTGTCTCACAAACATTGTATGACTCTCTGTTTGGACTAGGACAACAACACTGTCTCCATGGAAGACTGCTTTGCTGCTAAAGCGAAGCATTATTCGTCCTCCTTCTATTGCTGCAGGTTTCCTTATACTCCATTTCCTCTTTGCTTTGTGCTCACGCAGAGAAAAACCTTTTCCAATTTGCTTCCTAGCAGGGATTAAGAGCGCTTCATGTTTCTTATCAGTGTGATAAACTATGTGACGAATGCTGCCCTTCAGTTGCATTACAGCTGAACACAGAATTTACTTGTAGCTCAATGCAAGGGAGAATACAGACTGACCAAGTTTCTGAAGTTCCTGTGCTTGGTGCAGGAATAATTAATCTCTCTCTCTGCGCTGTGTGTGTTGGTGGATCACTTGCTGTGATTTCCCTGAGGGCGAGGAAGGCAGGGTTTGCGAGGCCCTTCTTGGCTTTCGTAGAACATTTTGAAGATCATTGGAGAAAAATGCTTCGGGCTCAACCCACAGCTAGAGGGTGAGCATAATGGTGTAATGGATATGACCCAGCTAGACCTGTGCCTCTGATGAAATACCATCTACATACTAATGTTCAGTGTAAGTTAAGTGCCCAGAACCATTAGTGCCACACTGAAAGGTTCCAGCTTTGTTCACATAGTAGGAGACATAAACCATTATTACTGTAGGACTGGTTGACTGCTATACAAGCCAAGAGTCACCCTGTGTGCACTACCATGGTCTCAGCAGATGTGTGTCTAACATGAGTCTGGTCCTGCTGGAGGTTTCTGCCTGTTAAAGGAAGTTTGTCCTTGCCACTGTAACTTGCTAAATGCTGCAAAGTGCTCTGCTCATGGTGGATTAAGATGAGATAAGGCTTCCACCAGATCCGCTGCAGTCCAGCTCCGTGCTCTCTCGTCCGTGAACACCCACCGGTTGTGTTTTCAGATTGCAGCACAGAGCAGGACCTCCGGACAGTGTTCTGAAAACACAACCGGTGGGTGTTGACGGACGAGAGAGCACGGAGCCGGACTGCAGCGGATCTGGTGGAAGCCTGATCTCGTCTTAATCCACCATGAGCAGAGCACTTTGCACTGGTGGAATTTGAACTTGAGTCCTGTTTGCAAGATGGGACTGGATCTGATCCTGTCTTGATGTTGGGTCTTTGTTAATGATAGAACATAGATTACGGTCTAGACCTGCTCTGTTTGGAAAGGGTCTTCATATAACATTTGTTGGGATTTGGTGCTTTATAAATAAAGATTGATTGATTGATGTCAACAAAAGCAACAAAACCAATGTCAAAACCAACTTGGTTCTCCCAGATGTCAACATTTTGTCTGCCTTTTGACGTGATCACATTGTGATGTTCTCTGTTGCCTCGAACCCCTCAAGGTGCTGTACCTGATCTTCACCATCGTCCTCCTCTTCTGGGCATGCTTCCTGCCCTTCTGGATCTGGCAGCTGCTGAGTCAGTTCCACCCCTCGATGCCCCTGTCCTCCAAAGTCAAGCGAAACATCAACTACCTGACCACATGCCTGACGTATTCCAACAGCTGCATTAACCCTTTCCTGTACACGCTGCTCACCAAGAACTACAAGGAGTACCTGAGAAAGCACAACCGGTCCTGGACGGCTGGCAGCTACTTCAACAGGAGGAGTCGGTTTCAGCGTTCGCCGCGCAGGTCGCCGTCTTCCAGCAGTCAGCAGTGCACAGAGAGCTTCATGCTTACGCACACGGCCTCCCTGCGAGCACAAAACAGCAGCTTGTAAGGTAGGAGCTGACTTTCTGACTGATGTTTGTGATTTGGGAATTCTGATAAGAAAACCAAAAGAAAGACAACATCATGAGACTTTCCCATGACACAGCTTAGAGCAGCATGATGTGGTTGCTTTTGAGCGGGTACGTTTGCTGGAGTTCAGGATGAAGGACAGGTCTTTCAGGGTTTTGTGATTTCAGATGGACTTGATTTCTGTACCTTTCAAAATGTGTGTTTGGATTCAGACTTCCTGGTATGTGAGGTGAACATGCCAATGTGGGACAGCTGGTGCTTTCAATGGGGTGTTGTGAATATTGAATGGCTTCTGAACTTTATTGAGTTTCATAACAGAAACATGAATCCTGATTAAAACGGTGTGTGTGTGTGTGTGTGTGTGTGTGTGTGTGTGTGTGTGTGTGTGTGTGTGTGTCAACCAGATCTGGACTCTCCTTCATCAAAGGGCATACATGTATGAATGAATGAGACTTGTAGATCATGTAATTTGGGAGAGTTCAAAATAAATATTTAACATTTCCTGTGTTTGATTATAAAGAATATGTTTTATGAGGCGTATACGTTTATTTCAGCTTTATATTTGATTGACTAATGCAAACACAACAAATCAGATTTGAAACTCAAAGTTTTGATTATTTTATGACAAAAAAATGTCCAGATTTTTTTTAAACGTAAGCCTTCATGAGTGATGAATTACACAAAAATGAAAATTTTGAATTTACTCAATGTTCCATTAATTAAGTGTTATGTAAGGGACACTTAATTAGATGAGTCGCTGTGCTTTGGGGTCTTGTCTCAACCATGCGGCAACATGCGGTCTAAAAACATGAGTCCAATGGGGAAGTGCTAAAAACTGCAGTTCATCAAGGATCCACTTGAGGCTGGCTACAGGAGTACCAAAAACCACATACACACCAATTCAAAAAAGACGATTTTTACAGCAAAAATAAACATGTTAACAGCCTGGTACAAAAAACAAGTGTAGTCTGGATAGCTCATTTCTTGATTGGCACACACTGTACGGGGGGTGTTAATTTCGTCAATGAAATGATGACAATAAATATTTGTCGACTCATTTTTTGATGATGCAAACGAGATTACGACGAGCTAAAGTGCATCACTGGTAATAAAAACTCGCTGTGCGTCTAATCTTTAAAGATGGCGTGATGACTTCCTGTGACAGGCTGAGTTATTATCTGAGGGGCTCAGTGTTAGCTTGGTCTCTACCTGCAGCAGGTGTGCTTCATGAACCAGCTCTCCTCACCTCCATGCATCTGTCTCATCTTCATTGATGATTTTTACCCCCGGTGTGTGTTAGTGACAAAGACACAACCGGGGGACGTCTGTTTAATATTGGATGTTTGACGTTGTTGCCGTGTCCACCGTGAAAAGCTCTGCATCTTCAGCTTGATTTAATCCAGTTTGGTGAAACATCAGACATATTTAGTAAGTTTTGATCAACTCCTTGTCATCAAAGATGCAGATGCATTTTAGAGTGCCGTGAACTGACTGTCTGTCCAGTGCGCCTGTCATGGCAGGTGCATTCAAGGACCGTCGTAAATGTGTAATACAGTCCTTTCATGGCATTTTTCTGTGAATCAAGAATGTTTTCTTTTGACTTTTTAGCAGGGCCAGGCTGAATTATTTAACTTAAGATATTACCCAAGCAAAAGGGTTAAAGGAGTGTTGATCATTTTAACACTTTGTATAACCCTGATATCCCGATATCTGATCAACTACATGAATTATTTAAAGAGTGAAGATGTTTTGGCAAAAATCATAGACTAAAATGTTTTGAGTTTCCGCCAACTAAAACTAGACTGAAACCAACAGTCTTAGTCTTTAGAAGAAAATGCCTAAGACTAAATCTAAAATAGCCGCCAAAATTAACACTACTGTACGGGGGTGAATTTTTTCATAATGTGGTAATTTCAAAGATATTTAGATTACAAGTCTTCCAATGAGAGGCCCAGTTGACTTGATTGACAGGTGGGAACACTGTAGCTGTTGGCGAGGAGGCTCAAAGCCCGCCTCTTTACGTCACAATCACTCGACAGCAGCAACGATTGGCCTCAAAACAGCACTTCAGAAACAGATGAGTGACGTCACGGATACTACGTCCATATTTTATACAGTCTATGGTCTCACCCTGTCAAGATCCTATTTTCCATAACCCCCTGCTAACCGTACATCATCCCACTTATTACCCGCTACTAACTTGAAATACAAACACGTTGTTAAAAACATTGATTAAAGATGATTTTATTGATTTAAATGATTTATGTTTACAGTTTTTAAAAATAGTCCCAGTGATTCCAAGTCAGTGATCGTTCCATGGTGATGGATTCTTCTCTGCCTGTTGTGGTGGATTGAACATGAAACTGTCCTCATTCAGCTCTCCTTCTTCTCTGAGCTCTGTGGTTCACACACCTTTAAAAAGAAACTAATGTCACAACTTTGAACCCTGCTGCTATCATCACCACCGCTCATGGTTTAACTTTCTTTGTAGAGATCACTAACATAAAGTTTCTCTCACCTGCTCCACTCCTTCATCATATTGATGGACAGGATCCTATATGAAAATGACCGTAACCTGCCGATTTAGCATGCTAACTGAAGCTAACGTCTTAGCCACATTGTTTTGATGCTAACTGAAGCTAACGGTTTTACCTCACCTTACGGTCTATGGTGTCAACAAGCAGAAGCTAAATGCGTCTGAACTCTTTTCTGTGGATTGATTTGACATGACGTGTGATCAGTTTGTCTCTGGTGTTGCTCATGTTAGTGAAAGTAAATAACCATTGTCAAGGGATTTTGACCAATCAGAATCAAGCATCTTACACATCTGTAAAATCACTATGAGAGCCGGGTTATAATAGATAAATATAAAAAACTTGAGAGACTAATACCTTTCGAGTCTAAATGTTGTGTCTGTGATCAGTCCAGTATGAGGTTGCCTGTATGCATGGTTCAGCCTTTACAACTAAGGTCATAAATCATTGCATCATTTAAGTTATGGCAGAAATGATTTAGCCTCATAAATGTAGAAAAAATAACTTTAACAGCTGTTCCCTAAACTGCTCTGATGTCCTGCTGAGTGTGTTTCTACAAAGACTGCTTTGATAGACATCTGAATAGTTCTAGTTCAGAAAAACAACAACATGCATCTTTCATCCACCACTTCATTCAAAATTTACAGTCATATGCAAATCAGCTTTTCAAGCTCAACTTTTCCACTCAGTTATTAAATTCTCAAAAATCTCCTTTCTTTACTTTCACAGTTTATTCTTTCTCTTTTCCTGAAGGTTCTCCTTCCTTATCATCTTTGACCGTCAGATTCTTCATTAGCTCATTTCCCATCAATCCATCACTTTGTTTATGTATGTATGGCAGCTCTTGTTTGGTTCTGGATATAGCTCGGCTTTGCACGACTGCCAGGTGCCCCACTTCTTGCAACACATAAATATTTCGTATGGATTTATGTATGTGTTTGCCAGTCAGCATCAGTCTTTGATACAATACATGGATTTTAGATTTAGGTCACAAATACTCCTTGCAGAAGAAAATGATGAAGGAAATCAAAGTGCAGCAGAGAGGAACAGAGGCTGGAGAGAAGGGCAATGGGAGAGGGATGTGTCATCACACAGGGACACAGGCAGAAGCACAGACTCGCCACCAGCCTGCCACTTGTGGAGCAGAGCAATATAAATGCCACAGAAGGGGAAAGCCAGCCAGCACTCAACTTATCATTTGTATTTAGTTAGATGGGTGGTTCATTGGTTTGTTCATTGGTTCATTCGTTGGTTCACTGGTTTGTTGGTTTGTTGGTTTGTTGGTTAGTTGATTTTCTAGTTTGTTGGTTAGTTGGTTTGCTGGTTTGCTGGTTTGTTGGTTTGTTGGTTAGTTGGTTTGTTGGTTAGTTGATTTTCTGGTTTGTTGGTTAGTTGGTTTGCTGGTTTGTTGGTTAGTTGGTTTGCTGGTTTGCTGGTTTGTTGGTTTGTTGGTTAGTTGGTTTGCTGGTTTGTTGGTTCGTTGATTTTCTGGTTTGTTGGTTTGTTGGTTTGTTGATTTTCTGGTTTGTTCGTTAATTGGTTTGTTGGTGTGTTGATTTTCTGGTTTGTTGGTTAGTTGGTTTGCTGGTTTGTTAGTTAGTTGGTTTGCTGGTTTGTTGGTTCGTTGATTTTCTGGTTTGTTGGTTAGTTGGTTTGCTGGTTTGTTGGTTAGTTGGTTTGTTGGTTTGCTGGTTTGTTGGTTAGTTGGTTTGTTGATTTTCTGGTTTGTTGGTTAGTTGGTTTGCTGGTTTGTTGGTTAGTTGGTTTGTTGGTTTGCTGGTTTGTTGGTTTGCTGGTTTGTTGGTTAGTTGGTTCACTGGTTTGCTGGTTTGTTGGTTAGTTGGTTCACTGGTTTGTTGTTTCGTTGATTTTCTGGTTTGTTGGTTAGTTGTTTTTTTAGTTAGTTGGTTTCCTGGTCTGTTGGTTTGCTGGTTTGTTAGTTATTTGGTTTGCTGGTTTGTTAGTTAGTTGGTTTGCTGGTTTGTTAGTTAGTTGGTTTGCTGGTTTGTTAGTTAGTTAGTTGGTTTGCTGGTTTGCTGTTTTTTTAGTTGATTTGCTGGTTTGTTGGTTAGTTGGTTTGCTGGTTTGTTGGTTCATTGGTTTGTTGGTTTTTTAGTTTGTTGGTTTGCTGGTTTGTTGGTTTCCTGGTTTGCTGGTTTGTTGGTTTGTTGTTTCGTTGATTTTCTGGTTTGTTGGTTAGTTGGTTTGTCAGTTAGTTGGTTTGCTGGTTTGTTGGTTCATTGGTTTGTTGGTTTGTTGGTTAGTTGGTTTGCTGTTTTGTTGGTTTGCTGGTTTGTTGGTTCATCAGTTAGTTGGTTTGTCAGTTAGTTGGTTTGCTGGTTTGTTGGTTTGTTGGTTAGTTGGTTTGTCAGTTAGTTGGTTTGCTGGTTTGTTGGTTCATTGGTTTGTTGGTTAGTTGGTTTGCTGGTTTGTTGGTTTGTTGGTTCATTGGTTTGTTGGTTTGTCAGTTAGTTGGTTTGCTGGTTTGTTGGTTTGTTGGTTGGTTGGTTTGTCAGTTAGTTGGTTTGTTGGTTTGTTGGTTAGTTGGTTTGCTGTTTTGTTGGTTTGTTGGTTTGCTGGTTTGTTGGTTTGTTGGTTCATTGGTTTGTTGGTTTGTTGGTTAGTTGGTTTGCTGTTTTGTTGGTTTGTTGGTTCATTGGTTTGTTGGTTTGTTGGTTAGTTGGTTTGCTGTTTTGTTGGTTTGTTGGTTTGCTGGTTAGTTGGTTTGCTGTTTTGTTGGTTTGCTGGTTTGTTGGTTCGTTGGTTTGTTGGTTTGTCAGTTAGTTGGTTTGCTGGTTTGTTGGTTCGTTGGTTCGTTGGTTTACTCTTTCGTTGGTTTGTTAATTTGTTGGTTTGTTCATTGGTTCGTTCATTGGTTCTTTTGTTGGTCCTTTTTTTTTCCATTTGTTGGTGTTGTTTTGGTTGGTTGGATGAACTCTCTGCTTCTCCTCATCCTTCAAATGATCCCATCTTTGAAAACAGTGCGCCATGACAGCCGGTCTGTTATGGAGGACTTTACACCGACTCAGAGCGAGCTGTCAAACTTAAGATGTAACCTATGCTAATGTTGGAACTATCTCAGCTGGTGCAACGCCCCAAAATGTTAGGAGTGTTTCAACTCCATCCTAATTTAGAAATGATGTTCAATCTAGGCTACGTTTGGACTAACACACAGCTGGTGAAACCCAGTGCTGACCTCAACCCATCCAGCACTTTTGGGGTGAACTGAATGGAAATGGTGAGCGAGGCCTTCTCGTCCAACATCAGAGCCTGAGCTCATGAACACTCTACAGAATGAACGGGCACACATTCACACACAGAGAGAGTCCAAATACTGTTGTCCATGCTCATGTGTACTTTAATAGCTCCACCTTAGCGCCACCATGGAACCACAAATCAAATGAGCTAGCACGTTACAGCTGTCCTGATCCAACAGCATCTCCACATATGTAGTGTAGTGTTGCAGAATATATCTCACACTGATCTGAGTTCAAAGGTAGATCTGTCATTCAGTATCCACATTAATATTCAATGTGTGTCACTGTCCTGGGATCAGCAGCTGTCAGGCTTCACAGTATTACCCGTCACGTCACTCTCATGAGAACGCCCCATCACTTTGTTAACAGCGAGCTGTTACTTTAACAGACTGTCGTAGTAAAGGTTCATTAGCCTCACAGTTCACAAGACTCTAACGCTTCTATTGATCGATTTATTTTCAAACACTCTCAGACAGAAGAGAAGCTGAACCAATAAAAACTTTACATTCACACATGAGGTGATGGAAACTGTGCTGACTTCATGCATGTCACGTCATGGTCTCTCTCTCTCTCTCTCTCTCTCTCTCTCTCTCTCTCTCTCTCTCTCTCTCTATCTATCTGTGTGTGTGTGTGTGTGTGTGTGTGTGTGTGATTAAGAACACATGGTTGTAGTGGGAAAGTGTACAGATTTACCTTATTCTGGTAAGTTCTGGTACTTATTTGAGCAGCTCTGTAAGGATTACCCCACCATTTATTTACATACGCACAGAGAAAAAGAAAGAATGAAATGCAGAAAGAAAAGACATACTTACAGAGATAAAGAAACAAAGAATCAAAGAAAGAAACAAAGACATACAGAAACAAAGAAAGAAACAAAGACATACAGAAACAAAGAAAGAAACAAAGACATACAAAAACAAAGAAACAAAGAAAGAAACAAAGACATACAGAAACAAAGAAAGAAACAAAGACATACAAAAACAAAGAAACAAAGAAAGAAACAAAGACATACAGAAACAAACAAACAAACAAAGAAACAAAGACATACTGAAACAAAGACATACAGAAACAAAGAAAGAAAGAAAGAAACAAAGACACACAGAAACAAACAAGCAAAGAAAGAAACAAAGACATACAGAAACAAACAAACAAAGAATCAAATAAAGAAACAAAGACATGCCTAAAGAAACAAACAAACAGAGAAACAAACAAAGACATACCTTAAGAAACAAACAAAGACATACCTAAAGAAACTAAGAAAGAAACAAAGAAATGAGGAATCAAGGAAAGAATCAAAGAAACAAACAGAGAAGGAGAGAAAGAAACAAAGACACACACAAAGAAAAACAAAGAAAGAAAGATAGAACGAAAAAAGAAAGAAACAGAGTGAAGGAAACAAAGACATGCACATAGAAACACATACAGAAAGAAAGATAGAATAAAACAAGAAAGAAACAGACAGAAGGAGAGAAAGAAACAGAGACACACAAAGAAAAATATAGAAAGAAAGATAGAACGAAAAAAGAAAGAAACAGACAGAAGGAGAGAAAGAAACAGAGACACACAAAGAAAAATATAGAAAGAAAGATAGAACGAAAAAAGAAAGAAACAGACCGAAGGAAACAAAGACATGCACATAGAAACACATACAGAAAGAAAGAAACAAAGAAAGAAATACAGATAGAAACAAAGAAAGACATACAGTAACAAAGAAAGACATACAGAAAGAAACAAAGAAAGACATACAGAAAGAAAGAAAGAATCAAAGAAAGACACACAGTAACAAAGAAAGACATACAGAAAGAAACAAACAAAGAAAGACATACAGTAACAAAGAAACAAAGAAAGACATACAGAAAGAAACAAACAAACAAAGAAAGACATACAGTAACAAAGAAACAAAGAAAGACATACAGAAAGAAACAAAGAAAGACATACAGTAACAAAGAAAGACATACAGAAAGAAACAAACAAAGAAAGACATACAGAAAGAAACAAACAAACAAAGAAAGACATACAGAAAGAAAGAAAGAAACAAACAAACAAAGAAAGACATACAGAAAGAAACAAACAAACAAAGAAAGACATACAGAAAGAAAGAAAGAAAGAAACAAACAAACAAAGAAAGACATACAGAAAGAAAGAAAGAAACAAACAAAGACATACAGTAACAAAGAAAGACATACAGAAAGAAAGAAACAAAGAAAGACATACAGTAACGAAGAAAGACATACAGAAAGAAAGAAACAAAGAAAGATATACAGTAACGAAGAAAGACATACAGAAAGAAACAAAGAAAGAAAGACATACAGTAATGAAGAAAGACATACAGAAAGAAAGAAACAAAGAAAGACATACAGAAAGAAAGAAACAAAGAAAGATATACAGTAACGAAGAAAGACATACAGAAAGAAAGAAACAAAGAAAGAAAGACATACAGTAACAAAGAAAGACATACAGAAAGAAAGAAAGAAAGACATACAGTAACAAAGAAAGACGTACAGATAGAAAGAAAGAAACAAACAAACAAAGAAACAAAGAAAGACATACAAATAGAAAGAAAGAAAGAAAGAAACAAACAAACAAAGAAACAAAGAAAGACATACAAATAGAAAGAAATAAAGAAAGACATACAGTAACAAAGAAAAAAAGACATGAAGAAACAAAGACATACAAAAAGAAGAAACAAAGAAAGAAAAAAAGAGAAATATAATGTATGTTATATTGTCCAGATAGAAACATGAGGATATTGAAGTTGAGCTGTTTCTCCCTCCTCAGGAAATATTGGATCTAAAAGACTTCTGAAGTTTCACTGTATTTCATTTTAATTTATCTAATACCCCAAACAGAAAACTAGTAAAGATCCAATATTTACAATTCTGCTCATAACTTTTTCAATCAGTGTATATGTTGGCAGAGCTTTACCCTTGATTACTTTGGCGGTGTGTGTCCAAGGCTGCCTGCAGGGACTGAGGAGCAGCCAGTCATTTATTACCACTCTCTTCCTCGGAAAACAATGTGCTGAGTGACACCTGCAATAATTCACACGAGCAGAGAATATGACCGCACATGTGACCCTGACCACATGGACACACTCACACTCAAACACACAGTGTGCCTTTAAAGCCCTGCCCCCAAAAGTGTGTCAAAGATTATTTATGAATACTCTCATGTTTGTCAGTTTGACGTTATCTTTAATCCCGTTATTATATTGATCGCTGTGTGTTCACCAACAGCACATGAAATATTTATTGGCGTCTTTCACAGAGTGAAGCTACAAAAAGAAAAGTAATGTACAAATAAAAAATTTAAATGCTGGAGAACAAATAATCTACCTTAAGTTTTATAGAAAATATAATAAATAACATTTTTCAAAATGTCTTTTTGAGTCATCAATCAAATGTGAAGCAGATAAGCAGCATACCTGCAGCACACATGGAGGCCCAGCTATGTTTAGCTCATGAGCCACCGTGAAGGTCATTACACACTCAGTGTCTCCTCTGGGAAAATGCTGACTGGACTAATGTGCTTTCATTTAAACAATTAAGAGAGGAGTCATCGTCAATTGCTGTTTGATTGATGTGTAATATGAGAAGCATTTTGACCAAGAGTTCCGGGGTCTTTTTTTTTTTTTTTTTTTTTATATTTTTGGCCTTTTGCCTTTATTTGAGAGGACAGCTGAAGAGAGACAGGAAATGGGGGGAGCAGAGAGAGGGGGACGACATGCAGGAAATGGTTGACCGGCCGGGAATCGAACCGGCAACCCCTGCGACGAGGACTATAGCCTCTGTATGTGGGGCGCTTAGACCGCTAGGCCACCAGCGCCCCAGTTCCGGGGTCTTTTAGCCCCCAGAACTGCTATACCCGGAACTAAAAGGTTCCTGTGCATCCATTGTTGTCTGCGTTTCGACCGCGGGCTGAAGTCCTGTGTAGATTGTGCAAATCAGGCCAGTGACTTATGGAGAAAAAAAAAAGTAAATGCACTACACCACCAGACCAGTAGAGGGCAGTAAAATAAAGACCAATGCCATTCATCACAGATGACACCATAGAAGCAGACGGACAGGCAGGTATCATTATGAGCAACACAACAGTTAGCCTGTTAGCATGAAGAGACTCAGCTGGTGCTGTTTTAGATGGTGCTATATTTCATCACAGATGGTTTCACTGAATCAACACGTGAGAGGAGATAAGCGCGAGTAGCAAAGACGTTTCAACACGGCTTTAAAATCCTTTTGAACTCAAAAAGCCGTGGCAGAGATCGGCCGGTGTTTTGGTTTAAACAGCGACCCTGTTAACTGGAGACTCTCAGCCGGATGCATCCCTCATAAACGTCCTTAGACAATGTTACAATGTCATTTAGCAGACGCTTTTATCCAAAGCGACGTACATATGAGAACAAGAACATAACAAACAAAGATCGAGACAAGAGGAAACAAGATCAGTAAGAGTAACAAAGATGATCATTGAATATCTGATGAGGATATTTTGAAATCTTAATAAAAACTAAACTAGTTTGCATTCCCAGGAACTCCCTCTGTGTTTCAACAGCTGTGTAAACTCCACAAACACTGACACGTTCAGCTGAAGGTCTCCAGTTTACAGGGTCACTTTTAAAACCGTAACACCGGGAGAGACGCATTCACGGTGGGCTGAGAGAAGACTACTGTTACAAGCTGCTAAATCAAGAGAATCACAGCTTCTTCTTTTGAAAAGTACACACACATACAAAAAAGATAGAACAAATAAAAACTAATGAAAGAAAGAGAAATCAAGAGAATCACAGATGTGTGTGATGGTATTGTGGACGGCGGGCGGGATAAAAACTAATCTTAATCTACCAATCAGACACGCTCAGCATTGCAGGCCCTGCCTCCTGAAAGTCCCGGGACCTTTGAAAAGCACAACCTCCCTAGCAGGGGCTTTTCAGGGGGGAGATTATCTACCCCTGAGCTAAATTTAGACCCTGGGTCCACCGGTCAAAACACACGTAGTTCCGTGGTAAAGTCTCTCCGGTCGAAAAACGGCTTTTAAACTGTACAAGCTTTTCATTGGTTTCACATATAAACAAGTTATATACACAGTGTGGTTTTACAGCTGTCACAAACCTATCAAGCTACCAATCTAACAAAATCCTCTCTCTTCCTTTAATGGACGGGGACATGAGAGGCTAAACAAGGAGGACTTAATCACAATGAGAGTAAAGATTGATTTTATATTATCCTGCAGAGGAATCACAGCCACAGCAGTGAGGTGACCTCCGGGGGACAGCCGAGAGGGGAAGACTGAAATCTCTGAAATCTCTGTTATATCGTTTTTCTTTCTCTGCAAAGAAAAGAAGGTTTTATCTCTGTGTGACTGATAAACGTTGAGCTGACTCATAAAATGTAAAACAGCAGAACTAATTTTTCTCTATTTTAACACCTACATTTCATTCATCTTTAATATCTTGATAATTACATCGCAGTAGACCCTCCTCCCCTTCCTCAAAAGCAGCTTTCCACTTGGCTCAGCTTTCTTTAGTCCACTGAAGGAATCTGAAGAGGGTGGCTCACATTTTGCGACAGACTACATCTTTTGAATTTAGAGACTAATGGAAAATTCAGTTGGTCATAAACATGGTTTCAAATTTACTTTCAGTCTCCTCTCTTAACAATCATTTCACACTTGTTTCCACACTGGTCATGCGATGCCAAAAAGGATGTTTGTAAATGAGTCCCTTGACAATGCATCAGCGCAGGCTAATGAGAGTTTAGTGCTAAGTTGTAAAGTGACCCATAAATGTTTCCTCAATAAAAAACTGCAGGCTACACACATGGAACCACATGGCAGGGCTGCCTGTAAACGTATTGGAATTTACCTGAAGTCTGCCTGTATTTTGATAGCAGTAAATGTTTACTGCAACGCAGGCTGCACCAGGAAGCAGCCGGTGGAGACAGGAAATGGAAAATCTGGCAATTATAGCATCCATCATGAAAAAAAAACAGAGTGTTTATTGCAGTTTGGGAGGACTGGGGTTTAATGTTCACTTCATCGGCAAGGGCATGTGGACGAGATCAATCATTCCATATATCAAGAGAATGAATATTCAATCAATCAATCAATCAATCAATCAATCAATCAATCAATCAATCAATCAATCAATCAATCAATCAGATGATCAATCTTTGTTTGTATAGCATCAATCACAACAAACATTATCTCAAGACTCTTTTACAAACAGAGCAGGTCTAGACCACTCTATGTCAAATTATGAACAGAGACCCAACACCAAGACAGGATAAGACTCAGTCTGACCCCACCTTAATCCACCATGAGCATTGCACCTCGCAGTATTTAGCTAGTTACAGTGGAGAGGAAAAACTTCCTTTAACAGGCAGAAACCTCCAGCAGAACCAGACTCATGTTAGACAGCCATCTGCCTCGACCGAGTTGAGTCTGGAAAGAGGGATAGAGGAGAATAAGAGAGAGAGGGAGCGGTGATAGGGATGAGACGGGTAGGAGTAGCTGTTGCTGCTGGAGTCCAGCACGTCCGTATCAGCTGGAGTCTGGAACGTCCACAGCAGGAGGACGTCTACTGTAGCTCAGAGGAACCTACGAGACAATGGAGCTCAGGGACTCCAGAAAGGTCTATGGTTAGTAACTTTAATGGGACAGGTAGAGTTAAAGTAAGTGATGAGGGGGTTGGGGGGAAAGGGGTGAGATAGGATCCCAGTGTATCAGTGGGCCAGTTCCCCTGGCAGTCTTACGGTCAAATTCCACTAGATTCGTCTCTGATCCGTCAAAGCACTGGATCTGATAGGTTTCTATTCTAGTCAATGTGTTATTTTCCACTGGATCCGTTGTGTTCCGGCTGCGTCTCTGATCCAGCAGGTCGGAGTCCTCCTGATGAGAGACGCAAGACTTTTATTTTTGCCGGACGCTTGGGCACAACGCACCAATCTCAACAGAGCAGATGGAGCGGGACAGGAAATCCGGCACCAAAACAAAATGAAAACATCTGGTTCATTTTCAGAATCAAACACTCTGTGTTATCATCAGATCGTATTTCACTTAACTACAACAACAAACCAAAGTCATGATGAGCGGAGCCAGGCCTGGAGTCAACAGGTCAGAGGTTTTCAGAGGACCAGAAAGACAACATTGATGAGGAGAGGAGGAGGAGAGTCCTTGATTCAGGAATTACTGCGGGAAAACCTCGGTCACATGACTCCAGCTGTCCGGCAGTCCTGCTCCATGCTGCGTTCTGAAAACACAACCGGTGGGTGTTGACGGACGAGAGAGCACGGAGCCGGACTGCAGCGTATCGGAGACGGACCAGACACAGATCTGCTGGAAGTCCCGTGTTAGCCTATGGCAGCATAACTAAGAGCTGGTCCAAGCCTGAGATAGCTCTAACTATAAGCTTTATTCCCCTCCTGCACAGGTCCCAGACTGCCCTGAATACAGAGTCCCAGAAGAGTAGATTGGAGAAAACTTTTTGCAGCTTTATCACCAAAAACAAATAAACAGCAGCAGCTGGACCTTGATTGAAACTCTACCCTGTGCTTTCTATCATAACTGACAGAAAAGTGCAGTCACACAATCCATGTAGAAACATTTATGAATGATGAAGTACTGCACATAAATGTTCACAAAATACAGCCATCTATCTTCCATTTTCATTGTTGCAGCGACAGGTCTAAACGCTTACCCCCTTTCCTCCCAGATAAGCGGAGGAAATCAGTCAGCAGAGGAAGAAGGAAACGTAATAGAAGAAAATATGAGCTGAGGTTAGGAACAGGTCTCTGTGTTCCAACGATGCCAGGGTAGAAACATAAATAATTCATACGAGACTCTAAACAAACTGCAGCTTGTACATACCCAAATACAGTATATTAATCGGTGACTTAAAGTTTGTCTCGCTGGGTTTTGTAGCAAAATGTTGATTGTGCTTTTCTGTAGCTGAGGGCTTTAAAGAACAGAAGAGAGAGGAAAAGAAAGAGTGCTATAGAAGAGTTTCAACAATAATAAACCAAAGGACAAAGAGAAACTCAAGGTTCACATATCTGCTGCTGTTTGAAAGTGCAGCTCTGCTCGAGGCATAGTTACACGAATGAGATTTTTATCCCAATGCCAAGTCTATCACTAAGCTCATGACTGAAATCTCTCAACATACATGAAATGGTTTGTCATAACATGTTTAACATGACAAAGGAGGAAACCTGCAGACTCTTAAACTGATCTATCCTTGCAGCACCGTCAAGGTCAAAGCTTTTATTCTTAGAGCTCATTGTGCACACACCATTTAAAGGCTGTTTCTGGTGCAGAGACGTACATATATACCATAGACCAGGGCTTACCACAGTGTGGGAAGAGACAACAGACTGTTCATATCATGGACAGCATCGTTCCGCCTTTTCCCATTGTACGGTCCCAGAATCTGCTCAGTAGGGAATTTGTGTGTTTCCATGGTAACAAGCTCCGCCCTACAGCATCCCATCACAGAGTTTCTCTCTACAGCGGCTGTCAATCAAAGTGAACCGGATGTGAAACCCTGTTTTTTAACCTCTAAGAACGAAAAAGAAACTTTTCAGAAAAAAAGAGGCCTTGAACACAAAACAGTCAAATACTAACTACATATCACCACAGCATACGGATGGGAGAAACATTCGTACCACGTGTATTTATCTTTTAAAGTTTTACCCCAGCCTCATTCAAATGAATGGGGGAGACAGAGTTTTTGACCTATACTGCAGCCAGCCACTAGGGGGAGCAGTTTTTGTGTGTGACTCACTTCGAGCCGAGCAAAATAACGTCGATTTAATGTACAGTCTATGGTCGGTGCCCCCTGGGGGGTTACAAGACATAAATGGGGGGGTTGTGAGATATCTTCCAGAATGTTTTTTTTTAAAGTTATCTAAAAATAGTAAATTTTACCCGTTACAGTAAAAAATATGGTCAAAAATTGTAGCTACATTTGAAATAAAACCTTGAAACTAGAAAATGTAATGAGTTGAAACAGTCACATGCTCATATAGGTAGGCTAATTTTCTGCAGACCAGCTAAATGAAGCCACATTAAATCACTTTGAGGAACAATGGGGGTAGCGAGTCTTTGGCACCTATATTTCTGGGGTCATGGGTTGAAAAGTCTTGGAACCCCTGCCATAGACTGTATAAATTAGGGTGACCCCAAATAGTCGAATATTGGACGATTCGTTTTAACGAGCCTTAGTCGACTGCCAATCTCATAGTTGAATATTTGCATATGAAACGTGGATCATTCCATTCAAACCATGGGGGTGCTCAATGTCTAATTTTACATTATTTTCCTGTTTCCCGTAAATAATAGTGTCTCATATATCCTATTTTGATATAAATATAGACTTATTTAATGTAATTCTGAGAACAGCTCTTGAAGTGTTAAATCTCCTTAAAGTGGTAATTAAATCTCCCCTGGTAATTAAAGGTGGACTCTCCCATTTAGCGGGACCTGTGGAGCAGACGTAACTCAGCTGGCCTTTAAATCTTTCTACGTTCATGGCAGCTCAAAATGTCAGGAAATAAAACTTCAGTTGATCCTAAAAACTAGTGATGAAGATGAGGAGCAGCTTCATGAAGAGGGCTGTGAGATCAAGGATTACAGGACCACACAAAAACTGTACGGGGTCAAAAGAACCAGGAGGGATACCCAAAGCTGTCTGAAGCCTCAGAAACAATCCACAGCATCCCATCCACCTCCACGCCATCAGAGAGGATATTCTCAAAGACAGGATTTACAGTCAACAAAGTAAGGAGCGCACTTCTGCCCGTACACACGATGGTTTTCCTCACGTACAATTTGAAAAGACTCAAGCGGACAAAGACGAGATGAAAGACTGTTTTAAAAGGTTCTTTTAAGAGATTTAAAAGCCCTTTAGCTGGTTCAGGTTTGATTTTGAACATTATACAAATATTTAGTCTTAAGTTGGACAGACTACCCTCCACAGTGCTGCTCTCTGCTGTGTGAACACTGTTTAAATATCTCCTGATTCCTTATTCTATAGTGGAGCGTTGTTCCATGTTTAACGGATGGTGGCCTTATTTGAGTTTTCTCTCCTTCATCACCTCGTTGTTTTTGCAATATAGATTTATAAAATCTAAGTTTTATACTTATAATATTCTGTTGTCCCTTTTACTTTAAGCTATGAGTCTCTTAATTGTAAATGGTTATGTGTAATATTGTCATGCGGTCACCATCATGCAGACTTTGGGTCAATAAGGAAAAACAACAAACATTCCACTATTAGTCGACTATGGGCAAAATCTGATGAATCAGATTCCACTAAGCAAATCCTTAGTCGGGCTCACCACTAGTATAAATAATGGACGTTGTATGCGTGACGTGACCCATCTGTTTTTGAGGCCAATTGTCAGGTGGAGCCATATTGCTGCTGTCGAGCAAGTGTGAGGTAAAGAGGCGGGCTTTGAGCCTCCTCACCAACAGCTACAGTGTTCCTGCCTGTCAGTCAAGTCAGCTGTGCCTCTCATTGGAAAACTCATAATCTCAATATCTTTGAAATCACCGTGTTATGAAATAATTCACCCCCCGTACAGTGTGTGCTGATAGAGATATGAGCTATCAGACTACACTCATCTTTTGAACCAGACTGTAAACATGCTTATTTCTGCTGTAAAGATCGTCTTCTTTGAATTGGTGTGTATGTGGTTTCCGGTACTTTCGGAGCCAGCCTCAAGCGGATCCTTGATGAACTGCAGTTTTTAGCACTATCGCATTGGACTTATACTTTTAAATCAGAGGTTGATACTTGGTATATACCCACAGACAAGTACATGTAACTTCACAACACAGTCCTCTTCTTAAAACATGACTAAGTGTTATTCTGAGGACGTCCTGCTCAGGTTATCTTTCAGGTCCTTTTTCTAATCTAAGCATCGATCAATACCGAGTCCAATCTTATTTCTATTTGACTGAAATGTTGATTCAATACACACACCCTACCTCTGATAGGGTGACTGACAGTTGCATATTTGGCTCCTGCAGGCTTCATGGTGAATGTCCTTGGGCAAGACACTGAACTCCAAATTGCTCCTGACTGCATAACCAGCAGTTTGTTTGACCGTGTGTCAGTTAGCTAGATTGGACCCTGATTGGCAGGTTGGTGCTTTGCAGTCATTCTATCATGGATGTGGGTGTGTGTGAAATGCAATGTGAGGCACTTTGAGTGGTTTGAAAATGAGAAAGGCACCACATAAGTAAGACACATCAGTTACTGTGTAAGTATGGAAAGGATAATGTATGGTTAGCAGGTAGTAATTGGAAATAGAATCCCTTCGTGTTGTGGGCTTGTCTCACCCTGTTTGGATTCTATTTCCCATAACAACCTGCTAACCATACATTATCCCACTTATTACCCAGCTTCTAACTTAAGATACAAACACATTGTTAAAAACATTGATTAAAGATGATTTGATTGATTTAAATGATTTATGTTTACAGTTTTTAAAAATAGTCCCAGTGATTCCTCGTCAGTGATCGTTCCATGGTGATGGATTCTTCTCTGCCTGTTGCGGTGGATTGAACATGAAACTGTCCTCATTCAGCTCTCCTTCTTCTCTGAGCTCTGTGGTTCACACACCTTTAAAAAGAAACTAATGTCACAACTTTGAACCCTGCTGCTATCATCACCACCGCTCATGGTTTAACTTTCTTTGTAGAGATCACTAACCTAAAGTTTCTCTCACCTGCTCCACTCCTTCATCATACTGATGGACAGGATCCAATATGAAAATGTCTGTAGCCTGCTGATTTAGCATGCTAATTGAAGCTTACGTTTTAGCCACATTGTTTTGATGCTAACTGAAGCTAACGTTTTAGCCCAGTGTTTTGATGCTAACTGAAGCTAACGTTTTTACCACACCTTACGGTCTGTGGTGTCAACAAGCAGAAGCTAAATGTGTCTGAACTCTTTTCTGTGGATTGATTTGACATGACGTGTGATCAGTTTGTCTCTGGTGTTGCTCATGTTAGAGAAAGTTAATAACCATTGTCAAGGGATTTTGACCAATCAGAATCAAGCATCTTACACATCTGGAAAATCACTATGAGAGCTGGGTTATAATAAATATAAAAAACTTGAGAGACTAATACCTGTTGAGTCTAAATGTTGTGTCTGTGATCAGTCCAGTATGAGGTTGCCTGTATGCATGGTTCAGCCTCTACAACTAAGGTCATACATCATTGCATCATTTAAGTTATGGCAGAAATGATTTAGCCTCATAAATGTACAAAAAATAACTTTAACAGCTGTTCCCTAAACTACCTCACCTTACAGTCTGTGGTGTCAACAAGCAGAAGCTAAATATGTCTGAACTCTTTTCTGTGGATTGATTTGACATGACGTGTGATCAGTTTGTCTCTGGTGTTGCTCATGTTAGTGAAAGTTAATAACCGTCGTCAAGAGGTTTTGACCATAAACTGTATTAATAATGGACGGATTATACATGACGTCACCCATCTGTTTTGAAGCCAGTCGTCAGCGGCAGCTATATTGGAAATGCTGAACTCAACCTAACTGCTGTTGAGCGATTGTGAGGTAAAGAGGCGGGCTTTGAGCCTCCTAGCCAACAGCTACAATGTTCCCGCCTGTCAATCAAGTCAGCTGTGCCTCTCAATGGAAGACTTGTAATCTAAAATCTTTAAAATTACAGCTTGTTAAAAAAATCCCCCCCCCCGTACAGTGTGTGCTGATAGAGAAATGAGCTATCCAGACTACACTCATCTTTTGAACCAGGCTGTAAACATGTTTATTTCTGCTGTAAAGATCGTCTTCTTTGAATTGGTGTGTATGTGGTTTCTGGTACTTCAGGAGCCAGCCTCAAGCAGATCCTCGATGAACTGCAGTTTTTAGCACTTCCACATTGGACTCATATTTTTAGACCAGAGGTTGCCGCTTGTTGATTTGACATGACGTGTGATCAGTTTGCCTCTGGTGTTGCTCATGTTAGTGAAAGTTAATAACTGTTGTCCAGAGGTTTTGACCAATCAGAATCAAGCATCTTACACAGCTGAAAGATCAGTAAGAGAGCTGGGTAATAAATGCAGTCCATTTCCAATAAATGCGTACATTTTCATAAGACTGCCTCTCTAAAGCGTGTGAACACTGTCACTGAGAACACGTCAGCAGAAGCTCAAAGCAACACTGTGCCATAGTTCAGCCTCACAGAGCTTTCATCATGTTGTTGACTCTATTCAAATCATGATTTCGTCTGATGTCAAAGTTTAATAAGCATCAAGGAAAGTATGAATGTTTGGTGTCGGACAGAAATCACCCAGACTATCAAATCATAGCTTTGTATATTCACAGCATTCACAGCATTCACAAGTAGTGATGCACAAATCTTGCCCCATAACCTCCATGAGATCAAAGAAAAGCAGCTCTGACCGCTATTAGAGTCAGCATGAAATAATCATAGCCTCACAGACCAGACGTGCCCCATCTTTAATTATAATTGCTTTAATTCCACGTCTTGGGCTGCACACGTTAGCCCCACTTTGAAGCCATCCTAATCTGTCACAAGCTGTGTCAGAGCATGTTATAGAAATATTGATGGAGGATTCATTAGTTTGGTTATCATTTCATAGGCTATTTCCCATGGAGCTTCCATCTCAGCTGCCAAATGAAATGGCTCCTGGTTTGAGGGTCTCTTGGCAGAATGAAGCAGAGGTCACCTTCAAAGAGGTCAAGAGAGATCAGCACTAAGTCATTCTCTTTCTGTCAGGACGGTAAAAGGAGTATTGATCTCCCAGCCAAATATCTCAAAGCTGATTACATTGACTGGGCTCATTTTGGGAATTGGAAACTGGAATTGCTGTTCTCCTTTCATCCTCTCAGGTGATAGGAAGCTTTGCCTGTAATAACTATAGACTGTATTGTCTAGAAATGTCCCCACTGTGATCAATAAGCACCTGCACTCATCCTCCACTGCTGTTCTACCAGATTATAGAGACTAGGATTGATTGAGAGCCTCTTTATCAGAGTTCATGCTCTTTCCATCCTTCATTTGGAAAGGTCTTAAGATGAAACATGGGCTTTTTTTTAACTTGATGAATGTACACGTATGACAAATTGTTCCCTTTCTCAGGATCATACTCCTTTATTCTCACAAGATAGAGTGTACAGTACAGACTGTAAGACCTTTCAATGTCAGTTTCCTGTTTGTGAACGCAGCACTTCAACTCATGGATAGCTCAGCATTTTTAAACAGATCTACACTTCTCACATTTTAAAGATGTCAGTGTCATAAAACCCAAAGGTGGCAATTTCCTGCATCTCTTTACTTGTCAGTGAAAGGTAGAAATTGAATATATTAAGTGTGAGTGTAAGTCTTTAGTCCTTTTCCAACCCAGCATAGCCAATGTTTGAGGTACCCTTTCAATGTGCTTAAAGGTTAGGGAGGGTCTAAGTTTGGTGTCAAGCCACTAATGATACATCTCTATTATTCAATGCATCATGCAAACACATGTTCCTCATGTTCCAAATAAAATAAAATAAAATAGAATTAAATACAAATTAATTTAACTTAATTGAATTTAATTAAAAGAAAAGAAAGAAAAATAAAATCATGTCAAGGAAATTTGTCAAATAAAAAATCAGATCAAATAAAACAAAAATAGTAAATAAATAAATAGAAAGAAAATCAAGTAAAGTCAATATACACTACTGTTCAAAAGTTTGGGGTCACTTAGAAATGTCCTTATTTTTGAAAGAAAAGCACTGTTTTTTTCTTTGAAGATAACATTCAATTAATCAGAAATACACCTTATACATTGTTAATGTGGTAAATGACTATTCTAGCTGCAAACGTCTGGTTTTTAATGGAATATCTACATAGGTGTATAGAGGCTCATTTCCAGCAACCATCACTCCAGTGTTCTAATGGTACATTGTGTTTGCTAATCGCTTTAGAAAGCTAATGGATGATTAGAAACATCTTGAAAACCCTTGTGCAGTTACGTTAGCACAGCTGAAAACGGTTTTGCTGGTTAGAGAATCTGTAAAACTGACCTTTCTTTGAGCTAGTTGAGTATCTGGAGCATCACATTTGTGGGTTCGATTATACTCTCAGAATGACCAGAAGAAGAGAACTTTCATATGAAACTCCACAGTCTATTCTTGTTCTTAGAAATGAAGGATATTCCATGCGAGAAATTTCCAAGAAACTGAACATTTCCTACAACGATGTGTACTACTCCCTTCAGAGAACAGCACAAACAGGCTCTAACCAGAGTAGAAAGAGAAGTGGGAGGCCCCGGTGCACAACTGAACAAGAAGACAAGTACAGTAGAGTCTCTAGTTTGAGAAATAGACGCCTCACAGGTCCTGAACTGGCAGCTTCATTAAATGGTACCTGCAAAACGCCAGTGTGAACATCTACAGTGAAGAGGTGACTCTGGGATGCTGGCCTTCTAGGCAGAGTGGCAAAGAAAAAGCCATATCTGAGACTGGCCAATAAAAGGAAAAGATTAATATGTGCAAAAGAACACAGACACTGGACAGAGGAAGATTGGAAAAAAGCACGGACAGACGAATCAAAGTTTGAGGTGTTTGGATCACACAGAAGAAGATTAGATTAGACAAGTGAAAAGATGCTGGAAGAGTGCCTGACACCATCTGTTAAGCATGGTGGAGGTAATGTGATGGTCTGGGGCTGCTTTGGTGCTGGTAAAGTGGGAGATTTGTAAACAATAAAAGGGATTTTGAATAATGAAGGCTATCACTCAATTTTGCAACATGCCATACCCTGTGGACAGCGCTTGATTGGAGCCAATTTCCTCCTACAACAGGACAATGACCCAAAGCACACTTCCAGATTATGCAAGAACTGTTTAGGGAAGAAGCGGGCAGCTGGTATTCTGTCTGTAATGGAGTGGACAGCGCAGTCACCAGATCTCAACCCCATTGAGCTGTTGTGGGAGCAGCTTGACCGTATGGTACGCAAAGTGTCCATCAAGCCAATCCAACTTGTGGGAGGTGCTTCAGGAGGCGAGGGGTGAAATTTCTTCAGATTCCCTCAACAACTTAACAGCTAGAATGACAAAGGTCTGCAATGTTGTAATTGCTGCAAAGGGAGCATTCTTTGATGAAAGCAAAGTTTGAAGGACAAAATTATTATTTCAACTAAAAATCATTATTTCTAACATTCTTAATGTCTTGACTATATTTTCTATTCATTTTGTAACTCATTTGATAAATAAAAGTGTGAGTTTTCATGAAAAACACACAATTGTCTGGGTGACCCCAAACTTTTGAACAGTAGTGTATATATATATATAAATGAAATAAATTGAAATGAAATCAAAAGAAAAGAAAATCAACTAAATTAAATTCATCAGATAAAAACTAAATTTAAAATAAACAAAAAATAAATGAATGAATAATTAAAAAGAAAATAAACTTAAGTCAAATAAAAAAGGATAAAACACAGTGGAGAACTTAAAGGAGTGCCTTAGAGAGTTAAACCAAGAAGACGAGTGAGTGTGGGATGGATTCAAATCGTGAAATCACTTTATAGGATATGATGAATATGAAAGGGATTGCCTGCTCTGTTAAATCTTCTGACAGAATTAAGGAGTGGTGCTTGAGGAAGTGATCGCACTCATCACACTCATCTTGTGAAAACATGTTGGCTTTGAATAGAGACTTTTGGCAAAATTGACTTTATACATTATTTTTCTCTGTTTTCTGGTACACTTTAGTTTGTGAAACTCTGCTTGATGTCCATCATGTTTTACAATGATAACTCCTCAAAGGAATTTTCCTTCATTCAGTTTTTATTTTTAATTAATTATTTTATTGAACTTGTATTTGAATCCTTTTTTCCTATGATCTGAAAAGCAACAATAGAACAATTATTTGAATTCAACTCTCAAAGAAAATGCACCATATTCTATAATAAATAAAAAGAAAATAAACTTACACTACCGTTCAAAAGTTTGGGGTCACCCAGACAATTTTGTGTTTTTCATGAAAACTCACACTTTTATTTATCAAATGAGTTACAAAATGAATAGAAAATATAGTCAAGACATTGAGAATGTTAGAAATAATGATTTTTAGTTGAAATCATAATTTTGTCCTTCAAACTTTGCTTTCATCAAAGAATGCTCCCTTTGCAGCAATTACAGCATTGCAGACCTTTGGCATTCTAGCTGTTAAGTTGTTGAGGGAATCTGAAGAAATTTCACCCCTCGCCTCCTGAAGCAACTCCCACAAGTTGGATTGGCTCGATTGAGATCTGGTGACTACGCTGTCCACTCCATTACAGACAGAATACCAGCTGCCTGCTTCTTCCCTAAATAGTTCTTGCATAATCTGGAAGTGTGCTTTGGGTCATTGTCCTGTTGTAGGAGGAAATTGGCTCCAATCAAGCGCTGTCCACAGGGTATGGCATGGCATGTTGCAAAATTGAGTGATAGCCTTCATTATTCAAAATCCCTTTTATTTTTTACAAATCTCCCACTTTACCTGCACCAAAGCAACCCCAGAACATCACATTACCTCCACCATGCTTAACAGATGGTGTCAGGCACTCTTCCAGCATCTTTTCACTTGTTCTGTATCTCACTAATCTTCTTCTGTGTGATCCAAACACCTCAAACTTCGATTCGTCTGTCCATAACACTTTTTTTCAATCTTCCTCTGTCCAATGTCTGTGTTCTTTTGCACATATTAATCTTTTCCTTTTATTGGCCAGTCTCAGATATAGCTTTTTCTTTGCCACTCTGCCTAGAAGGCCAGCATCCCGGAGTCGCCTCTTCACTGTAGACGTTGACACTGGCGTTTTGCGGGTACCATTTAATGAAGCTGCCAGTTCAGGACCTGTGAGGCGTCTATTTCTCAAACTAGAGACTCTACTGTACTCGTCCTCTTGCTCAGTTGTGCACCGGGGCCTCCCACTTCTCTTTCTACTCTGGTTAGAGCCTGTTTGTGCTGTTCTCTGAAGGGAGTAGTACACATCGTTGTAGGAAATGTTCAGTTTCTTGGAAATTTCTCGCATGGAATAGCCTTCATTTCTAAGAACAAGAATAGACTGTGGAGTTTCATATGAAAGTTCTCTTTTTCTGGCAATTTTGAGAGTATAATCGAACCCACAAATGTGATGCTCCAGATACTCAACTAGCTCAAAGAAAGGCCAGTTTTACAGCTTCTCTAACCAGCAAAACCGTTTTCAGCTGTGCTAACGTAACTGCACAAGGGTTTTCAAGATGTTTCTAATCATCCATTAGCTTTCTAATGCGATTAGCAAACACAATGTACCATTAGAACACTGGAGTGATGGTTGCTGGAAATGAGCCTCTATACACCTATGTATGTAGATATTCCATTAAAAACCAGACGTTTGCAGCTAGAATAGTCATTTACCACATTAACAATGTATGGAGTGTATTTCTGATTCATTTAATGTTATCTTCATTGAAAAAAACAGTGCTTTTCTTTCAAAAATAAGGACATTTCTAAGTGACCCCAAACTTTTGAACGGTAGTGTAAGTAAAAAAAAAGAGGATAAAACACATTACAATAAAATAAATTGAAATGAAATAGAAAAAAAAAGAAAATTAAGTCAAGTTAAATAAAAAAATACAACCCAATAAAATGATATAGATGAAAATAAACTGAAATGAAGTAAAATAAAAATCAAATCAAATCAAGTAAAGTCAATAATTAAAATAATAGTATCATTTATTAATTAAATCAAGTTAAATAAAAAAATAAAATACAATAAAATAAAATAAATGAATTGTAATGACATAAAAGAAAAATAATAAAGTCAATTCAAGTCACATAGAAAATACAATGCAATGAAATTAAATGATAATAAAAATAAATGATAAAGAAAAGAAAATCAAGTCAAGTTAAATACAAAAATACAATACGATAAAAGAGATAAATTGAAATGAAATAAAAAGAAAATCAAGTCAAGTAAATTCGTCAAAAAAAGTAGAATAAAGAAAATTAATTACTTAATACATGGATAAAAATAAAATAAAATATCAATTCAAGTCAAATGAAATTTTTAAAAATACAATAAAATAAAAGAAATTAATTGAATTATCTTTTGAGATTGAGGGTCTTCATAAGAAACACCTTTACAAAACATTGCAAAACAAGGAAGTATTGCAGGATCTTTCCATGCCTGCTTCTGTATTTCAGTATGCCTAACCCCTGAAGAATTTACATCTAACCAAATTATGCACTACCAATGGATTACCTGCTCAGACGTACATTTTGGGATTCCTGTTGGCTAGTAGGCGGTTGTCCACTTCAGCCAATCATCAGCTCAGTGTTGATAAACTGGTGACAGTCATGTATGTGTGTGCAGTGTATTCACTGTGCTCTACAGACCATACTGAAAGTTAATGGGAAACTTGCTGCAGTGTGACAGTATTGGTACAGTGTGGGTTAAAGCAATGTAGAGGGTCAGACCTCGAATGCTGACTTTTTTCAGGGAAGAAAAAAGAGCTTGGAGACGTAGATATAAACTTGAGAGCAAAGGTGAGAGCAGCTTCTTTTTTTTTTTAACTGGTCTTGTTTCATAAGAAAGAATGGTGTAAAGAGAAGAGATGAGGAAGAATATATGTTGAGTGAGAGGACATGAAAAGAGATGGGATTTCTGTGTCGGTGAAGAAAAAAGACATACACTTAGAAGAGAGAGACGCTTCTGAGGGATGAAGAGAAATATAGATCAGGTTTGTGTTTTATTCTTAATCAGTGTGTGTGTGTGTGTGTGTGTGTGTGTGTGTGTGTGTGTCTGTAGAGCAACATGTGTGATTGACCCAGGACAGGTGTGTGTGTTTATAGACCACAAGTTCTCGCCTGCACACTTGCTTGTAAATACTTATCTGCTGACCCTGGACTAAAGTGTCTGGCATCTGTGAACGATTTGGCATCCCGATCTGGAGGAGGGGCGTTCAAGCACTTACACAAGCAACGCCAAGACATTAAAAATCAGCCATGTACTCAGTTGTTTCAGTCCAGCCGCTCTGCATTGAATGCATCTAAATCCTGCAGCTTGCTTTTGTTGTCTTCTTCCCCCTCCTGCTGTTTCCCTTTGTGCTCCTGTCTTATTCTGATAATGGAAGTGTGTATTTTCATAGAAGAGGAGGATAATACAGCACAGTGGGATATTTTGCATAACATTCAGATGCACAGAACTGTGACAGAAGAATTCATTTTGAACATTTACTTTCTGAAGTCTAAACTGAATTTGTGAGTCGAACAGGAAGGGGTTTTTGCTGCCGTGGTGTCAATCAATATGAAATATTGTTGCACTCACAGCAGCAGGAAATGGAACTGCAGGGCCATCAGTTTCCAGGCGTGTTCAGGCTGGTGTCCTGGGATGGATGCTGACCTTGTGAAATGAGCGATATACCTGTTAAAACAACTGAATCTGATTGATTGGGCAGTGGTGCGGTCCCTGATGGTGAACATTTACAGCATGCAGCTATGTTTCTTAACCCTCTGGCCAAACACCAACAGAAAGAAGGAGTCTGCAAAAAAAAGAGAGATAATGAAAAGAAATATAAAACAGGGGATTGAAATTATTTTGATTTTGGTTGAAGAAAAAACAAAAGGTAGACTGTACTCTATGTCAAATCATGAACAGAGACCCAAGACAGGATAAGACTCAGTCTTACCCCACCTTAATCCACCATGAGCATTGCACCTTACAGTATTTAGCTAGTTACAGTGGTGAGGAAAAACTTCCTTTAACAGGCAGAAACCTCGAGCAGAACCAGACTCATGTTAGACACACATCTGCTGAGACCGAGTTGGGTCTGGAAAGAGGGATAGAGGAGAATAAGAGAGAGAGGGAGCGGTGATAGTGATGAGACGAGTAGTAGTAGCTGTTATCAGCTGGAGTCTGGAACGTCCACAGCAGGAGGATGTCTACGGCAGCTCAGAGGAACCTACGAGACAAGGGAGTTCAGGGACTCCAGAAAGGTCTATGGTTAGTAACTTTAATGGGACAGGCAGAGTTAAAGTAAGTTTGGGAATTTGGGTCTTGATCCCTGCAGTTCAGTATCAATCAATCATCCATCCAGCCTTCCATTATCTTGACCGCTTATCCCGTTAGGGGTCACGGGGGGCTGGAGCCTATACCAGCTGGCTTCGGGCGGAAGGCAGGGTACACCCTGGACAGGTCGCCAACCTATCACAGGGCTAACACAGAGAGACAGACAACCATTCATGCACACACTCACACCTACGGGCAATTTAGAGTGATCAATCAACCTGAGCATGTTTTTGGATTGTGGGAGGAAGCCGGAGTACCCGGAGAGAACCCACGCATGCACAGGGAGAACATGCAAACTCCACACAGAAAGGCACCCGCCCGGCCGGGGATTCGAACCAGGAACCTTCTAGCTGTGAGGCAACAGCGCTACCCACTGCACCACCGTGCAGCATCAATCAATCAATCAATCAATCAATCAATCAATCAATCAATCAATCAATCAATCAATCAATCAATCAATCAATCTATCTTTATTTGTATAGCGCCAAATCACAACAAACGTTATCTCAAGACTCTTTTACAAACATAGGAGGTCTAGACCACTCTATGTCAATATATATCTAATCTATCAGAATATATATCTAAAAAAAAGAAATGTTCATGAGAGAGGACAGCTTGGCCATAATTCTCCTGTCAGCCACCACCTCCACAGGGTCCAGGACTGAGCTGGCCTTCTTCACCACTGTGTTCAGTCTTGCTCTCCTGTATCCTGTCCGCCCACAGCAGGTGAAATCCTTCCAATGTGGCGTTCGTGTCCGGTGTTAGCTCTGTTAGCATGATGCTACTCTGCCAGTATTCCCTCTGGTGCTGGGTTAGCTCGTCCACCTTATCGTAGATAGATCTTACATTCCCCATAACGGTGGGTGGAAGGACAGGTCCATGTTGTCTTTTCTTAGCTTGCGCCTCAGTACCAGCACGCCGTCCTTGCCTCCTTCTCCTCAGCTCACAGGGAACATCGGGCCTAGTATCATTTAGCATCAACATGCTATGGGCTGCTAACAGCTGATTTATTATGTAAACACTGTTACCATGGATACACGCGGGATCTCCGGACACACACAGGAACAAAAATAGTAAAAACACCACTGCAAACGGAACCAGTGTGGTGTCCATGGCCAAGAAATTTGTCATTACAAGACATGACAGGCTCCAAATACAAAGAGAACTAAACAGATATAAAGTATCAAGAATCCTCAAATCCTGTTAAAAATGTGTGTAGACGCTGCCCTCTACAGGTGACTGGGTATGTTGTGACGTATTCGGCACACGTGTCTGACACCGACACTCTTCATCAGGGTGGGTAAACTGGGAGGAGTGAAGTGAACTTTGTGGGAATAACATGGACTGATATTGACTGTGACTTCAGTGGTTGGATTATTCGGTCAGTACTGATTGTTTCAGTGTTTATTTTAGAGCTGTGAGTTTCTGGAATTCAGAATGATAGTTTGGTTGTTAGATTTTTCCAATTTAAGCCAGCTGATAACTTCTCTTTGCCTGTTATCAGATGTCATCATCATCGGCCCCAAATCCCTCACCACAACCACCCAAAACTTCTCCCTCACATTTGATAACACCACTCTGACTCCATCAACTCCATAGAAACCTCGGTATAATTTTTGACACCAACCTCACCTTTGTAAAACATGTCACTAGCATCACCAAAACCGCCTTCTTTCACCTGAAAAACATCGCCTGACTCCGCCCACTACTCTCCTTCGCTGCAGCTGAAACCCTGATCCATGCTTTCATCACCTCCAGAATTGACTACTGTAACAGCATCTTATACGGTTCATCATCCAAAGTCCTCAATAAACTCCAGTACATCCAGAACTCAGCTGCCCGTCTACTCACTCACTCCCGTTCCCGTGATCACATCACCCCTGTCCTCCAAAACCTCCACTGGCTTCCTGTCCCCCAACGCATTCACTTCAAACTCCTCCTCCTGACTTACAAAGCCCTCCATCACCTGGCCCCCTCCTATCTCACTGACCTGCTTCACCCTCACAACCCCTCCGGTGCTCTCTGCTCCTCTGATGAAAACCTCCTCTCCCCACCCTGTAGGACCAAGCACTGAACCTGGGGCGACAGGGCTTACTCCTATTGCTGCCCCTGCCCTCTGGAACTCCCTCCCAAAACACATACGCAACTCCACTGACCTCCAAACATTCAAACCCCACCTCAAAACTCACCTCTTCAGAACTGCCTTTAATTGTTTATGTTTTTATTTCCACTGTGTTTCTAACTTGTTTCTTTTATTGAGTCTTTTATTGTGTGCTATTTGTAAAGTGTCTTTGAGTTCTGTGAAAAGCGCTATATAAATAAAATGTATTATTATTATTATTATTATTATGTTTTCTTAGTTAAGTATTATTGCTGTTGTTTTAACAGTGTTACCATTTGATTTATCACGTACATACACTCAGAGAAATATTCCCCTCATGCTTTTACACATTATTTTAGCCTGAAGCGTCGTCCTCAGTCACCCTGTTGCCTTTCTCACATCACAGTTTGGAGGCAGCCCTCAGAATATGAAAACTGCTGCTACAGTTTGTCATGAAGGACGAGTCAGCAACCTTCAGAGCTTTTCTTACCCTTTCTTTCAGAGACAGACATTTTTAGAGCAGACGTAATAACTTTTCTATGACTGAGTTTACAGGGTCACCTTACAGAAAAAAAGTGAGAATTCAAGTTTGTTCTCTTACATTTTTAACTTTAGTCCTTACATTTAAATAGTTTTCCTCTGAATATCACGACTTAAATCAGGGGTGTCAAACTCATTTCAGTTAATGGGCCACACACAGCCCAAGTTGATCTGAAGTGGGCCAGTAAAATAACATAATAACCTATAAATAACGACAACTTTACATTTTTCCCTTTGTTTTAGTGCAAAATAGTACAAGTATGTGCTGAAAATGTAATCAACTATCTTTCTACAAAAACAGTTCTCCATGATGAGTCTCATAGTGGGGCAGAACATTTTACTCTTTAAGCACTGAAACCTGCTGCAAACACACCAAACAAGTTATCAATTCACCTGACACAGAGTGTCATTTTTACTGCAAAAGAACAGAGAGATTATAATAATGAAGAAGGTAAAGTTGGCTATCCTGAACCCCTCAGCTCCGAAAGGAACTGTTTACTTGCTGGACAGTGTTGTATGCAGGGGTGTTGTGCTAGTGTTAGTAGTTAATGGATCATCTTAATAGTGCTCTAAAAAGACTTAATGAATCTCAACCGGATTATGCAAACAGCAAGTCATCTATTTTCTCACTTTGAGAAAAAAGTCCCAGGAAAAAGTGCTGTTCAGGTGCGCTCCATCAGCACTATGATTGTATGCGACCCTCAGAGGACAAATTTAAAATAGTAGTTACTTTTATTGAAAATTTGCAGTTAATGTCTAATCTGTAATTTTTTCACTTTGCAAAGTCGTTCCGTGGGCCGGATTGCAACCTCTGGCGGGCCGGTTTTGGCCCGCGGGCCGCATGTTTGACACCCCTGACTTAAATCTTGTTAATTTACGACTTTATTGTTAAATTAAAAATAACGTTTTCCTCCTTAACCCTCCTATAATCCTCAATTGGACCCCATTCGATGTTTAACGTCTCTAAATTAATGACTAAGATCATTTTTTGTGGCTTCGTATTTCATGACTCTTCCTAATTTAAAGGCCCTGTGAGGAGTTTTGAACTGGCTGAGAAACAGACTGAAAATGATACTGGTGCCTCTTTATGACCTTCAATAGCAAACAAGTCCATCAGCAGGAACACTGACACCTTCTCTGTTGTAATTTTTAATGCCTGAAACCGCCCTGAGGGGGTAGGTGTCAGACCACATGATGGACATCTCGCTTCAGAAACAGCCTTTATTTGACTGTTTTCATGGACAATAATAACATTGCCTGATAAAATTGACTGTGGAAGACAACAGGATGAGGCTTTTGGTAAAAACACTACTTTTGCATGTATAGCAGTCCCTCCAGGAAGTTGCGATTTCGCGATCGCAACTATCAACGCAAATTCAACCAATCACCGCAACTTTCCCGCAAATTTGACCAATTACCTCAATCTCAGCCCCTGTACGCCATCGGTTTCATCATCAATTTCACTTCCTTGGAACATAACCATAAGTCCTCACTTGATCGGCACTTTTCAACAACAAAACACGCACAGAGAACGGGTGAAAAGAGGGGACAGCAGGCAGGACAAGTGACCATGACAACGTTGTTATTTATAGATTGAGGGGCTCAGTGTTCGCTTGGTCTCTACCTGCAGCAGGTGTGCTTTATGAACCAGTTCTCCTCACCTCCATGCATCTGTCTCTTCTTCATTGATGATTTTAACCCCCGGTGTGCGTTAGTGACAAAGACACAACCGGGGGACGTCTGTTTACTATTTGATGTTTGATGTTGTTGCTGCCATTACCGTAAAAAGATCCGCGTCTACAGCTTGATTTATTCCAGTTTAGTGAAACATCAGACACATTTAATAAGTTTGGATCAACTCATAGTCATCAAAGATGCAGATTAAGTTCAGAGTGCCGTGAACTGACTGTCTGTGCCTCTGTCACTGCGAGGTGCATTCAGGGACCGTCGTAAATGTGCTATATAGCCCTTCATGGCATTTCTCTGTGAATCAAGAGGATCAAAATACAGTCAGTGGCCACATCAAGAATGTTTTCTAAAAACAACTGTACTTTAGCGTATTTACTTGCCCCTGAGATGTTATTGGGGGGGAAAAAAGCAAAAAAAAAAAATCGCAACTTTCACCGCAATTTTTTCAAAAAGCTGTCGCAAATTCAGGCTTTTTGGGCCGCAACAATCACACAAAAAATCCCGCGAAATCCTGGAGGGACTGTTATAGGACAAGAAATAAGAGGTATCACTTTTGTCCACCAGGGGGGCGCCAGAATCGATACAAAACAAAAGTTCCTCACAGCAGCTTTAATGGGAACAACTGGGAAAACATAAAATTAAAATGTTGATATTTTCCAATTTCCAGTAAAAAAAAATGTACACATTGGTGTTCCTTGGGTTCAATTTGACCCCAGGCTGTTTTAGCTGTATATAACATAAGAATTATCAACATTTTACACACATTTGTTTTGTTTGTTTTTGATGATATTGAGGTCACAATGACCAAGGACACTTCCACATGTGACTGCAGGAGCTGGGATCGAACCACCTTTAGGTTGAGATATAATATTTCCAGCCTCCATGTCTCTAAAGACATTCAATGATGAGTCCTGTGTCATACGTTTTGATAACATAGAATTAAGGCAGGGCCGACGAGAGCATGACAAACTCACAGCAGTTTGTTGTTCTGTTGTACAAATAAAGTCCTTCTAACTGTTTAATTCTGTTTATGCTTAAAATATATTTTATTTAAAGGCTATTTAGGTAGTGAACAAAGAAACATAAAGTACCTGACACATAAACCTGGGTAACAATTAGTTTCTGAAGGTTTAAATTGCTGGGGTCAAATTGACCCAAGGATAAAATATGTTAGTAAATTTGAGGGTAGCTGGATGGTTCATATAACCCTGATCATCTGTCATACTGGTTATAACAGAGAAGGTACAGGTTCAACAACACCATTAAGGGTGGCTTCGTGCTGTTGAAGTCTGGGCCCCTCTAACAGATTCCATCACGTCTACACCTGGAGCACAGCAGTCTTAATATGATTAGTTATCCCTCTGCTTTTCCTGCTTTGATGATGAAAGGCCAGGGAAAATATGTCCTTGTCCTTGAAAATAAATTGACTGCAGTATTGTCCAGAAGGAACGATTCCTCAGGAGACTCTGCTCCGGAGATATCACGCAGCTGGCTCAGGACCAGGATTTTGAAGTTTCACAGTGATCATGTCAGAATGGATGCATTATTTATTATGGAAAAAGGTTTCTTCTGAATCGAGAGCATTCTGCCGTAATGGCCTCCCCAAGGCCAGGCAGGGTGACTACCTGATACCTCCATCCCTCGGCACACTGCAGGAGCGTGTTTGATCATGACACCGGGAAGACTCCAAATGAGGAGCCTGCATTATTTAAACAGACCTGAAACAAAGTGCTCCCTGTTTCCTTCCCCAGATTCCCTTCACCTTCTGCCGGGTGGGTTTTGAATTCCTATCTTCTTTTATCTATCACTCTACGTCTCTATCTCTCTTGTGGTGCTGATGCCTATCTTGGGAGACTCCATCTTCTTGTCCAAACACAGAAAATTAATCAGGCTCATTGAAGGACGGGTGAACACGAATACCCAGAAGCTCCATTCACATGTGTTCGTCCTCGCCCTAATCACTGGAGGAAGATTGAAATGGGAACGTAGAGGTTTTCCATTACCGTGAACTACGTTGTATTTGCATGTGTGTGGTTGTTTGCTGAGGGGCCCGCACTCTGCATGGGCTAATCTCCTGAAATAGATCACAGTCATAGAGAAGTCATAAAACGCTGATACAATCATAGGATGTCTGGATGTGTGCTCACAGAACAGCCTCACAGAGTGTAATCTGTATCTGCAGCTTCCTCTCTGTCTCCAACTTTAAAGCCTCTGGTAACCCAAATCAACAAAAACGTTCTACCTATGATATTTATAGTCACATGTACATACTATTATATATCTAAAATATTGGAACTGAACTTTAATCCATTTTTGAAGTATTATCGGTTAAGTTGTTATAGGGTTAAGAAGGCGGGGTTAACTTAGATATTTATGACGACATCAATATCTTACCAATCAGAAATGAAACACTGAGTCACGTGCACACATGTTCAACAAAACTCCTCTTCTCCTGCTTAGACCGTCTCCTGATGTCTCAGCCAGCTCCCCTCAGTGTTGTCTTAGCTGTTAGCTTGTTTGCTAATCACGTACTGCCTGTAATCTGTCTGTATAGCTGTCTCTCTGCTCTTTGAGCCGCTGTGCTCGTGTGTCCCTGTCAGCACATCCACCGCTGAAGATGACAGCTTGTTGCCATTCTTCTATTTTATAACTGAGGTGGATTTGAAAACAAACTAATATGACAGAGCCTTCTTGGATTTTATCTGAATTTTCTTTTCTTTTATTTAAAGTGTCTTAAGAAATATATTTTAAAATAATTGTATTCCTTTAGAGTTCTTTTAGGGGAATTTTATATCTTTTAAACTATGTTGTATTTCTTTGTCTTGACTTGTGTGTTTTTATAAACTGCTTGTTTTATTTTGCTGCCAATATAAAGCACTTTGTAACTTGGCTTTTGAAAGGTGCTCTACAAATAAAATAATAATAGTAATTATAATTTTTTGGGGAAACAGTGGGCAGCGGTTTGGTTGAGCCGCAGCCAGCGGGCTAAAGCAGTACCGCATATGCTCGGCTCATTTCCCCAGGACCGGTTCACTTACTTTCCCCAGGACCGGTTTACTGACTTTCCCCAGGACCGGTTCACTAACTTTCCCCAGGACCGGTCCACTAACTTTCACCAGGACGGCTTCACTAACTTTCCCCAGGACCGGTTCACTAACTTTCCTCAGGACCGGTTCACTAACTTTCCCCAGGACCGGTTCACTAACTTTCCCCAGGACCGGTTCACTAACTTTCCCCAGGACCGGTTCACTAATTTTCCCCAGGACCGGTCCACTAACTTTCCTCAGGACCGGTTCACTAACTTTCCTCAGGACCGGTTCACTAACTTTCACCAGGACGGCTTCACTAACTTTCCCCAGGACCGGTTCACTAACTTTCCTCAGGACCGGTTCACTAACTATCCCCAGGACCGGTTCACTAACTTTCCCCAGGACGGCTTCACTAACTTTCCCCAGGACGGCTTCACTAACTTTCCCCAGGACCGGTTCACTAACTTTCCTCAGGACCGGTTCACTAACTTTCCTCAGGACCGGTTCACTAACTTTCCTCAGGACCGGTTCACTAACTTTCCCCAGGACCAGTCCACTAACTTTCCTCAGGACCGGTTCACTAACTTTCCCCAAACAGCTCAGAGTTTAGACAAACAGCTCCGTCTGACACCCGGAGCCGAGCTCCTCTGCGTGAACATACTACACTTCAGCCTCCTCTGCTCCGGGCGTCCCATGGTCCTGATGCCCCGGAGACTACGGAGTGATAAAACTAATAAATGATAGAAGTCCTGATTCTGAAGTATTTTGTGACTCAGCACTCAGAGACCATTGTAAATGAATCATTTTCAGATTCTGGAGTTCTGGAGATATCTTTAGATTCAGAGTCAGACGGCTCAAACATGCAGGCTGTGAACTCTCTCTTGACCTGTCAATCAAAGAGTTAGGCCACGCCCACACAGTCCTGAGAAATGCTCTGACCTGTAAAATAAGATGTTTTTGAACAGAGTGACTTCAGATTTATAGATTTTTATTTTCACTCAGATGTTGTTGAAGCTTGATTACACATTACATTTTGATATTCTATGTGAATTTTAAATATTCCATTTACGTTTCCAGAGGCTTTAACACCACATGGACAAAAGTATGCAGACAGCTATAGATAAGATACATTTGAGCGAACAGGACTTTTCTTGCTTTCACCAAAAAACAGAAAGTCATGATGAACTAGGGAGCTGTGTTAGACTCGTCCTCCACTCTTTCTCATCACTGAGAGCAATATGAGTTAAATTACAAACAGTTACACTGGATACATGCATTGTTTCCATGTGAAAATCTTGTGCTTATGTTACTGAATCCAGCACAGGAACGTGAGACTTTCAATTACTGCACTACAAATAAAAAGGTTATGCATGGAGGTTGTAAATAAATTCAACATAAATGCATTTTGCGGAGGAAGAGACCAATAGTAATTCAACCATGTTATTTCTTTATATTTTCAAGGTTAGAATTTTAATATCCAAACACAGATTAAATGGAAAGTATCCACCTGCAGTGGCTCAGCAGGATTATATTTCATAGTAGGCACGAGAACCACCTGCCTGTGTGTGGGTCACCTTCATCGTCTATGTTCCCATGTGTGCACATACGCAGTCTCCGTCAGTGAACGAGCAAAGAAAAGAGAGAGAGATCCATTCAGGTTTAATTTTTGTTTCCTCTAATGCTCCATAAACAACATCACCAATGACTGCATCTCCTCACACCTCTCTGTGAAGCTCCTGAAGTTCGCAGACGACACCACTGTCATCGGACTCATCAGAGATGGTGACGAGTCTGCTAACAGACAGGAGGTGGAGCAGCTGGCTGGCTGGTGCAGTCAAAACAACTTGGAGATTAACAGGCTCAAGACAGTTGAGACGACAAGTGGACTTTAGGAGGAACTCTCCCCTGCGCCTTCCCCCCTCACCATCCTAAACAGCACTGTGGCCGCTGTGGAGTCCCTCAGGTTCCTCGCTATCATCTCCTGGGACCTGAAGTGAGAGACCCATATAGACTCTGTGGTGAAAAAGGCCCAGCAGAGACTGAACTTCCTCCGCCAGCTGAAGAAGTTCAACCTGCCACAGGAGCTGCTGAAACAGTTCTACTCTGCAGTCATTGAGTCTGTCCTTAGCTCTTCCCTCACTGTCTGGTTCGGTTCTGCTACCAAATCAGACATGAGGAGACTGCAGTGGACAGTCAGGACTGTAGAGAGGATCATCGGCGCCCCTCCTGCCTTCCCTCCAGGACCTGTACTCCTCAAGGATGAGGAAAAGGGCAGGGAAAATCCTCACAGACCCCTCTCACGTGTGTCACCACCTCCTTGACCTGCTGCCCTCTGGCTGGCGCTTCAGAACTCTGAGCTCCAGAACATCCGGGCACCGGAGCAGCTTCTTCCCTCAGGCCGTATCCCTCATGAACAATCAAACTGTAAACCACTAAAGACTCCTGTGATACATCACATACATGTGCAATGCTTGATTTCCAGTGCAATACCTCATAACCATGTGCAATATTGTAAATTATTCCATAACATATCTTATTATTAGATTCATCTACTACATGTGCACTCTGGCTTAGGCTAATTTGAACTTATTTCATGTCTTTAAAAGTACTTCTATACCTTTCTTTGTAAAAATAGTATTTTTATTTTTATTTAGAATCTTTGGATTTGTGTTTAGGTTTATATATTTATTGCCCTTACTGTCTTGTTGTGCCCTCACGGTCTTGTTGTTAAGTACCAGTGTTCCATTCACCACGTCAAATTCCTTGTGTGTGCGAGCTCAGCTGGCAATAAAGCTTTCTTGAATCTTGAATCTTGAATCTTGAATCTTGAATCTTGAATCTTGAATCTTGAATCAACCTTAAGCTCTGTTAAAGAGGACTTCCTGATGTTTGATTTATGGCAGCCTACAGTAACTCTCCAGGGACGTGGTTCAAAAAGGCAAAAACATATACCAAACACAGAACAGTCAGTTACATTAGCATGAGCAACCCTTAACATGCAATGGAATTCACCAAATAAACATAGAAAAAGCTGCTCCGTCGAAGCACCAAACTATGGACTTTAAAAATATAAATATCTATTCTACTCTACTCTACTCTGCTCTGCTCTACTCTATTCCACTCTACTCTACTCTACTCCACTCTACTCTACTCTACTCAATTCTACTCTATTCCACTCTACCTCTCTATACTCCACTCTATTCCACTCTACCTCTCTCTACTCCACTCTATTCCACTCTACTCTATTCCACTCTACTCTATTCCTCTCTACTCTATTCCACTCTACTCTACTCTGCTCAATTCTACTCTATTCCACTCTACCTCTCTATACTCCACTCTATTCAACTCTACTCTATTCCTCTCTACTATATTCCACTCTACTCTATTCCTCTCTACTTTATTCCACTCTACTCTACTCCACTCTACTCTATTCCACTCTACTGTATTTCACTCTACTCTACTCTACTGTATTCCACTCCACTCTACTCCACTCCATTGTACTCTGCTCTAATCCATTCTACTCTACTCTACTCCACTCTACTCTATTCCACTCTACTGTATTCCACTCTACTCTACTCCACTCTATTCCACTCTACTCTATTCCATTCTACTCTACTCTATTCCACCCTACTCTACTCCACTCCACTCCATTGTACTCTGCTCTAATCCATTCTACTCTACTCTACTCCACTCTACTCCACTCTACTGTATTCCACTCTACTGTATTCCACTCTACTCTACTCCACTCTATTCCACTCTACTCTATTCCATTCTACTCTACTCTATTCCACTCTACTCTACTCCACTCCATTGTACTCTGCTCTAATCCATTCTAATCTACTCTACTCTACTCTACTCTACTCCACTCTACTCTACTCCACTCTACTCTATTCCGCTCTACTCTACTCTACTCTATTCCACTCTACTCTACTCCACTCTACTCTATTCCACTCTACTGTATTCCACTCTACTCTACTCCACTCTATTCCACTCTACTCTATTCCATTCTACTCTACTCTATTCCACTCTACTCTACTCCACTCCATTGTACTCTGCTCTAATCCATTCTATTCTACTCTACTCTACTCTACTCTACTCTACTCTACACCGCTCTATTCCACTCTACTCCACTCTACCCTATTCCACTCTACTCCACCTCACTCTATTCTACTCCACTCCACTCTGTTCTATCCTTTTCTATTATATTCCATTCTGATATATTCTACTTATGAAATGCCAAAGATAAAGACTTTGAAAATCAACAATATTCCCACACTATGTAAATAAAATCATTATTTTTATTGTGTTATAACTGACTTTTTTACTTTATTTGTACAATACATAATTGAATCTGTAATTAGATTAAATAAAATAAAAACATCCTCCATCCCTCGCCTTTAAAAGTCATCCTATCCTAAAGCTTTATTACTCCTCCTATGTGTCTGACCTTCCTCATCCCTCCCTTATTGACATCCTTCAAATCATGCTGCAATCTACCAAAGCTGACTAAGCTCTAATCCTCCAGTATGGCTGTGTGTTTACACCACTGAGACAGAATACAAATATGGCGTCATCCTTGTGGTGTCACCAAAAGTCAACATTTAAACGGATGAAGTGTTCCATTAGCTGCAAACATCCAATATTGTCAGTCCTCTGCGTTAAACGGTATATTTCCACTTCACTCTCTTTAATCTAGATTTCAGAGGTGATTTTTAAAGCTCTGTGAGATTCTGCATTCTTCAGTTGAAGCCCTCTGGTGACGTGTGCAGACAGTTTACAGAGCTGATGTTATTTTAATAGCTTCTGGGTCCTAACAGCCAAACAGGTAACCTTGTGAGTATCGTCTGGTACATTTTGATTGCCTGGTCACCTGAGGGCAGATGAGGGTTGGGACAGTAACACAAGGGCTCTGTGCTGACAACACAGTCTGCTCCATATGTAATTATAACTCTTTTATAACCCAGCTTTCTTACTGATCTTCTGGCTGTGTAAGATGTTTGATTCTGATTGGTCAAAACCCCTTGACGACGGTTATTAACTTTCACTGACATGAGCAACACCAGAGACAAACTGATCACAAGTCATGTCAAATCAATCCACAGAAAAGAGTTCAGACACATTTAGCTTCTGCTGGTTGACACCATAGACCGTAAGGTGAGGGGAAACCGTTAGCTTCAGTTAGCATGCTAAATCAACAGGTTACGGTCATTTTCATGTTGGATCCTGTCCATCAATATGATGAAGGAGCGCAGCAGGTGAGAGAAACTTTAGGATAGCATGGTGATGATAGCAGCAGGGTTCAAAGTTGTGACATTAGTTTCTTTGTAAAGGTGTGTGAACCACAGAGCTCAGAGAAGAAGGAGAGCTGAATGAGGACAGTTTCATGTTCAATCCACCACAACAGACAGAGAAGAATCCATCACCATGGAACGATCACTGACGAGGAATCACTGGGACTATTTTTAAAAACTGTAAACATAAATCATTTAAATCAATCAAATCATCTGTAATCAATGTTTTTAACAACGTGTTTGTTTCTTAAGTTAGTAGCCGGGTAATAAGCGGGGTAATGTATGGTTAGCAGGTTGTTATGGGAAATAGAATCCCTTCAGTGTGGACAAGCCTTGTCTCACCCTGTCAGGACTCTATTTCCCATAATACCACATTATCCCTTACATAGCACCAACTTTTTTCCACTGACTTACAAAATATAACCTCAGTCCTTTGCTTGCGGTCCGTCTATGTCTGAAAACACAATCTGTGTCAGTCCAATCGATATCTGCCCTCCATGTCACATCCATGCAGCAACCTCCGGCCGTGAGAATTAAAGCTAAAGCAGAAGTGTAAAAAAAAAAAAACTGCACTTCATTGACTGTCTGCTTGAGGCTGGCTCCGGAAGTACCAGAAACCACATACACACAAATTGAAAAGAACCAATCTTTACAGCAGAAATAAACATGTTTACAGCCTGGTTCAAAAAATAAGTGTAGTCTGGATAGCTCATTTCTCCATCGGCACACACTGTACGGGGGGCGAATTATTTCATAACGTGGTAATTTCAAAGATATTTAGATTACAAGTCCTCCATTATGAGAGGCACAGCTGACTTGATTGACAGGCGGGAATGCTGTAGCTGTTGGCGAGGAGGCTCAAAGCCCGCCTCTTTACCTCACAGTCGCTCAACAGCTTATGTTGACTTAAGCATTTCCAATATGGCTCCTGCCGACCATTGGCGCTTCAGAAACAGATGGGTGACGTCACTGATACTACATCCATTATTTACACAGTCTATGGTAACATCACAGAGTCATTGTAAACAGACCCGCCCCCTCACCTGGTATCTCCCCCCTCACCAGTCCCCCCTGCAAGATTAACTTCCAGGAAGTCCGCCGTCTTTTTTCGAGCTCCTTCTCCCCCTGCTGAAGAGAGGGGCGTGTGAGAGGGAGTTTGTTTGCATTTAAAGAGATATACTCCAAAATAACTGTTCTGGGGACAGCTGTTTAGGTCCAAAACCTCCTCTGGTGCTTGATCCATATTATGTTTGAACTAAAGTATGGTATAGACATTTTATTTAGACCACAAGGGGCTGTGTTTCTGTGTTCACTGTCAGATTTAAAGGAAAAGGAAAGACCTTGTTCATAACAGGAAAATTGGCTAATGGCAATTACTGGAACGTGAACTTTAAAACACGAAGTACCATCACTGGCTCTATTTTTATCATCCTAACTTAAACCAGAGGAGCCAACCATTCACCCTCTCATTATATCTCTCCCACTGGGCGTTGATTACCCAGCGACTGTGCCTCATCTGTGTGATGGAGCTGCTCTGACTTTGTGCAGAAGAAGAAGAAGAAGAAGAAGAATGTACTTTATGATGTATTCCAAAAACCTAAAAAACTATGAACATCCTGGTCCTTTTTTAAAACTGCATCTTCCTCTCCTTCATGGTCGTTCTTAAAACAGAAAGCACTGTGAGGGTGGACTCTCTGTCCTCATCCGTGCACGAGTCCAGATACTTTTTAACGAGCCTCAGAGAACTGAGACCTTACTCTGTGCGGGTCTGCTGATGGGGATGGGTGCTACAGCTGAATCAGAACAAAGTCTGTGTTGGTTTTTACACTGCAGGTCGGCACTGTTCTTACTTTCATTCAGTTTCACACGGTGTAATGAATTATTTTGTGCAGGATTAAGCACTGACATGGTTAAAGTTAGAGCCAAGCGCAGAGGTTTGACAATACCTCAATGGAATAAAACACTACAGACCGCGAGTCTTTCAAAATAATATTGATCTAACAGGATAACCTCTCACCCTCCTCCGCTCTCTCCTCCCTGTGAGAAGATTTCTGCTTCAGAAAATCAGTAAACTTGAGTCATGCCAAAATCCGGGTCCAATTCTTTAACTCTGAGTTTGCCAAAATCAACTGAAAACATTGATCCAAGCCTCACTCCGCCTCACCCGGCCTGCATTTCTCATACTCATGCCTTATTTATGGATGAGTCACGGTCTGAGCATTCAAGCTGTGAATAAATTAGTATGTGCGTCTAATTAGTGACTGCTGAGTGTACTGTACAGCGTTATCTGCACTCCTGATCAATGTCCCTGAGGTCAGAGCCGTGCAAACAGGAAGCGTAAGGACATGACATCTGCTCCAAATCTTTCTAATGCCATTAGTTTTTCAAGAAAATCTGTTGTGGCTGTTTGTAGTATTTGTCCAAATGCAATGCACCTTAATAATGTAATGGCAAGACTAAAATGAAATAAACTTTAATAAGAGAAGCAGAACCTGTCTGTGGGTGGACTGCTTTTTACCATGACCAAGTGAGGGAGAGTATCGCACACAGACAGAAAGGAGATAATATATTAATGGTAATTAATGCATTCATTAATGCAAACATGGTTAGTAATAAAGCTTATTGCAGTGGGAGTAATGTTATGCTGTTAATGTCAGTCCCTGTAGGATTATGACATCACTTCCTGGAGGAACTGCAGTCTGTATACAAGCTTGTTGCCCACATTGTTTCAGAATAACCTCAAGTTTGATCTGTGTTCACTGAGGGACATTTACAAACAGACTAAAATATGTGATGTGCATTGAAAATGCTTTCATATTGGTCTGAGTTTATTGCAGCTGATGAATACTTATTCAAAGTTCAAGGATATGCACCAGTGATACTTTGACATGAAATAAATAGATATTAAATGAAAAATTCCAAGTCACAAAAAGAAGTTATTGCGTTATTGCAGTTGTTTCTTGCAGAAGACTATGGGGCGCCGTTTGTAAAGTTGTGCACACTGAAAATAACAGCAACATTTCTCCACATTTAGCTCCAAAACGTCATAAAAATGTAGAGTGAATTTTCAAAAGTCACTTTTTTATCACCTTTAGAAGAATATTTGTGATCTTCTTCACATTTAATTTTGTTGTGAAAAATATATTAAGTTAAAGTAATTGTTATTTTAATTTAATTTTTTCAATCTAAATCTAAATCTTAAATGTAAATCCAAATGCTAAATATAAATATAAATGTTAAATGCAAATCTAAATATTAAATCTAAATGCTAAATGCTAAATATACATCTAAATGTTAAATCTAAATCTAAATGCTAAATCTAAATCTAAATCTAAATGTTAAATGTTAAATCTAAATGTTGCTCTGCGATCCAAAATATTTAGCTGATATGCAAATTCACACTGCCGCCTAGCGGAAATACCAAAATAAAAGCTTCAGAAAGAGCTACAGACTTAGCAATAGCAACTTAGCTTGTCCGTACCATAGACTGGGTTAGTCATGTCTCTGAGCGTTGAGAAATCTCTTTTTTCACCTCCAAAACTGCCTATCCAGCATTTTACAGCGGGCAGTCCGGCTTCAACCTGTAGGAGTCATACTGACAGACTATAGTTAGGATATCTGTATCACTTTATGAAGCTTTTATTTTGGAACTAACAGTGCCCTATACAAATTCACACTGCCGCCCGGCGGAAGTACCAAAATAAAAGCTTCATAAAGCGATACATATATCCCAACCATAGTCTGTCAGTATGACTCCTACGGGTTACTAGCCGGACTGCCCACCATAAAAATGATTAACCCAGTCTATAGTACGAACAAGCTAAGTTGCTATTGCTAAGTCTGTAGCTCTTTCTGAAGCTTTTATTTTGGTATTTCCACTAGGCGGCAGTGTGAATTTGCATATCAGCTAAATATTTTGGATCGCAGAGCAACATTTAGATTTAACATTTAACATTTAGATTTATATTTAGCATTTAGATTTATATTTAAAATTTAGATTTAGATTTAATATTTAGATTTGCATTTAACATTTAGATTTATATTTAGCATTTAGATTTATATTTAGCATTTAGCATTTAGATTTAATATTTAGATTTGCATTTAACATTTATATTTATATTTAGCATTTGGATTTACATTTAACATTTACATTTATATTTAAAATTTAGATTTAGATTTAATATTTAGATTTGCATTTAACATTTAGATTTAGATTTAGCATTTGGATTTAACAATTACTTTAACTTAATATATTTTTCACAACAAAATTAAATGTGAAGAAGATCACAAATATTCCTTATTTTCGGTGTGCACAACTTTACAAACGGCGCCCCATAGAAGACCCGTAACATCGGACTTAGGAGATCGGAGATAAGCGCGAGTAGCAAAGACGTTTCAACACGGCTTTAAAATCCTTTTGAACTCAAAAAGCCGTGGCAGAGATCGACCGGTGTTTTGGTTTAAACAGCGACTCTGTTAACTGGAGACCTTCAGCCGGATGCATCCCTCATAAACGTCTTTAGACGATCATTAAATATCTGATGAGGATATTTTGAAATCTTAATAAAAACTAAACTAGTTTACATTCCCAGGAACTCCCTCTGTGTTTCAACAGCTGTGTAAACTCCACGAACACTGACACGTTCAGCTGAAGGTCTCCAGTTTACTGGGTCACTTTTAAAACCAGAACACCGGGAGAGACGCATTCACGGTAGGTTTAGAGAAGACTCTAATCTGTCTCTTGGGGACTGGAATGACTTACCCCTCCCCTTTCATTTTTCTAGTATTGTATCTTTAGTCTAATATATGTATATATTTACTGTTGAGTGTTGTTTTTATTATTGCTATGTTGTAAGGTGACTTTGAGTGTCCAGAAAGGCGCCTATAAATAAAACAAATTGTTATTATTATTATTATTATTATTATTATTATTATTATTATTATTATTATTATTATTATTATTACTGTTACAAGCTGCTAAATCAAGAGAATCACAGCTTCTTCTTTTGAAAAGTACACACACATACAAAAAAGATAGAACAAATAAAAACTAATGAAAGAAAGAGAAATCAAGAGAATCACAGATGTGTGTGATATTATTGCCCTGAAAGTCCCGGACCTTTTGAAAAGTATAGTATTAGTAGTAGTAGTATCTACCCCTGAACTAGATTTAGACCCTGGTTCCTCTGGACGAAACACTCTTAGTTCAGGGGTAAAGTCCCTGGTTCTGGGGTAAAGTTCCTGCGGTCAAAAAAAGCCCTGTCTGACAGCTCCCCCTCACTGCGTTCTCAGACATTAGAAATTACAATATAGAAATAGTCAGTCTCGTTTCTGATAGTCTTGTTTGCTTGTTTTGGTCATGAAGAAACATTTGTGTTAATTTCAGTCTGTTTGATAACTATTTAAAAAACTCCTTGCAGCAGCTTTAATGTTTCTCTGTGGTCTCATCTCTTCATCATATTACAGATTTAATCAAATGTAATGTTAGAAACCTGAAGATGACCGCCGAAGCCAATAAAGTTATTTTACTCCAGAGAGGTTGCATTGATACGTTCCTTGGTGGTCTGTGTAATAGTGGTGAAATTTCTCTTAACTCGCAGCACAACCCACAGCTGACATTGGCGTCCCAGGAACCCCACCACATCAAGAAGTTTTAATGAAGTTCTATCAAGGTGAATATGAGTTCAGGGTGGATGTGTTGTAACGGTGTGATCGAAGGTCTGGTTATAAACACTGTATACATGGTGGATGTGTGAGCGCACAGAGGTTGCGCAGGGTTCCTGCAAACAGAACCTCTCCTGAGTTTCAGTCTCTTGAAAGTATAAGATCAGGTAGCACATACTCTCTTTTACACACTCTGGTGTTTTTGACATTAGGAGCTCCATTAGGCAACGATGATGGATGGAGTTTCGACCAATCTGAGAAAAGACAAATTATGTCTTTGTGGAACGCAACCTCTCGCCGAGCTATCTTAACCTCACATAACACAAACAAGCCAGCAGAGTACAGAGAGAGAGACGGAGGAAGGACATAAGAGTGAGAGACAGAGTGAAAGAGAAACAACATCTATAGTGACGAGTGAAATAAGGACGTTTGGCGGAGAGGCTTGAACCTGTAACCTGCATGTTGCTTTCTTCTGTGAGGCCTGAAGGAGGCTAACAGGGTTATATCAGGTGAAGAGTGAATATTTTATGTTAGCATTCATTCAAATACTGGACTCAATGTCGGGTACTGATGGTTCTCACAGAGATTTTGTACTGAGAGACTCAGTTGCTCTGAGAGAGCGAGGGCTTCAATTAGTGTGCAACGACTACCAATACAAACAAAAGGGCCTCCAGGAACCAGAGTGAATGGCTTGTGTCGTACGAGAAACACACAAACAAACACACACAAATCAGAAATCTCAAATAAGCTAATCTTAAATCCCATCATTAGTCCATTTGATGATATGAAAACAAGAAACAACAAACCAGACTTCTATCCCCAAGGGGAGGAAACTGTTCTCCTCATACAGCTTTTTTATGGAGCAGTTTCCCTGAAGATTAGGAAGAAGTGAGCTTAATCTTTTCAGTAACGATCAGATTAAGTAGGTCGCTTTGATAAATTGTCTTTTGTAGAAATGTACTTCAGAAAACATCTGAGCACGCTGAGAAATGTAGAAGTGAAGACTCAGTTAAGAATGTGTCCCTTCATTAGGTCTCTCCCTGTTAAAACACAAAACATCCACGTTTGTGAGAATGTGATCTCAGTTAATGAATGAGTGTTTCTGATTCTTGGCACAAAGACGTGTACCAGCTCCAACCAATCAATCAATCTTTATTTGTATAGCGCCAAATTACAACAAATGTTATCTCAAGACGCTTTTACAAACAGAGCAGGTCTAGACCACTCTATGTTAAATTATGAACAGAGACCCAACACCAAGACAGAATAAGACCCAGTCTGACCCAGCCTTAATCCACCCTGAGCATTACACCTCACAGTATTTAGCTAGTTACAGCAGAGAGGAAAAACTTCCTTTAACAGGCAGAAACCTCAAGCAGAACCAGACTCGTGTTAAGGCTGATTTATACTTCTGCGTTGAATAGACGGCTTAGCCTACCCTGGAGGTCCGCATAGCTCCCGTACCTACGCAGAGGCCTACGCACACCTCCTCCAAAAAGTAACTTGTAGAATCAACGCGGACCGCAAGCCCTGTGATTGGTCCGCTTGTATTCCCTGCATTAACAGCATTTCCGGGATCCCCGCTCTTCAGCCGTGTATTTCATCTCCTCCTCTCTATTCTTCATGTAATCCTGTCTGTATGATAAACAGCAACATGTATCAGCTGTAGATTAACATAACACGCTCTGAATCTCTGTGGAAAAGTAAACAGAGATCGTAGCGGGGCCGGAAGCAGGCGACCGACTGTCAGAGAGACCGCACTGCCCTCAAGCGTTTCGTGGAGAATTGCTGCGTGACACGGATACATCGACGCACAAGTATGTGGTGCTGATGTCCACATCAGCCCCTGCTATGTAGGGGCGACGCAGAAGTGTAAATCAGCCTATACCCCACCTTAATCCACGATGAACATTGCACCTTGCAGAAACCTCAAGCAGAACCAGACTCATGTTAGACAGCTATCTGCCTCGACCGAGTTGGGTCTGGAAAGAGGGATAGAGGAGAATCAGAGAGAGGGAGTGGTGATAGTGATGAGACGAGTAGTAGTAGTAGCTGTTGCCGCTGGATGTCTAAGGCAGCTCAGAGGAACGTCCACAAGACAAGGAAGCTCAGGGACTTCAGAAAGGTCTATGGTTAGTAACTTTAAAGGTGACATATCATGCAAAATGGACTTTTTAATGGTTCTCTACCTGAAATATGTGTCCCTGGCATGTCTACAAACCCCCCGAGAATGAAAAAAATCCATTCTGCCCCTGTTCTGATTTCTCCACCTTTCTGTAAATGTGTGTGAAACGAGCCGTTTCAGACTTCAGTGTTTTTGTTACGTAACAACAATATCCGGTCTGTCACGGAGTCAGAGCTCGGAGTTTGTTCAGCCCATAGACTGTATAAAATAATACTGAATCCCCCCTCTGTTTTTCATTACCTGCACACATGTGTGCTAACAAGGAGCTTAGGAGGGAGGCATGCTAGTTGTAGGCTGTCTTAATAAACACAAAGGTCGGTTTTACTCCCCACGTCTGCAGATTTGAAGATCTAGTGGATGATTTTTATTTATCATAGATAAGTGCTAGCGCTAGTTAGCATAGCTACATAGCTACATGTTCGTAGCTGTGTACCAAGACACACGTCGACATACTGACAAATAAAACAACAAGAAACACTAAATCTGTGACCAATCCTTCAGAAAGGTCCTGCTACAGGCGCCTCTCTGTCAGGATCAGATTCTGGATCAGATTCAGAGGGTTGAAGTAACGTGATCTCTGAGCAGCCGTGTATATTCAGCCAACATGTAAACATTAGATCAACGTGCTGGACAGCCGAGGCACATCCACTTCCTGAGGGGGCGTGGTCAGAGAGAAAACAGAGTGTTCTGAGGAGGACTGAAGAAGAGGGTTTTTCAGGCAGACCAAAATCTGATTTCAAAGTGTTTTTTTGAGCATAAACTTTAAAGACATGTTTTGGGGACCTCTTAGACCAATATATGTTGATGAAAAAAGCGTGATATGTCACCTTTAAAGCTAGAGTTGGTAGTCATGGAAAAGTAGCATGAATTTGAATGTTGCATTTCCTCAGGACTCCGTCTAAACTCTCCCCCCTCCCCTTGGAGCTCCTCCAAAACGACGCCCCTGCTCACATGCACGAGCGCCGCTGGTTTGCGACCATACGATGTTGACTGATTCAAAACCGGTCCTCAGCACATGATTGGTTTCATCATTTGGCTCCTGATGGCAGGGATTGGTTGGTGTTTTCCCAGGTTTACTCCGGCTGCAGATAGCGGCTTTTTCACTCTTTTTTAAGAACACATTATGTATTGATTGCCATGGAGACATAAAGATAATTTTAACCAGTATGACAAAAAGTGGATCTAAATCTGACTACTTGTATTTCTGGGCTGGTGCTTGCGATGGTTTGGAGCTGGTTGAACTTGCGAACCAACACGGCACCCGTTTGTTTTTCCCCCCCGCTCGAGCCCGAGGAAGAGGCACGTCATGACGTCAGATTTACATGACCGCTTTTCTCAGGAGCGCTAGCACGAACTTTCCCTCACAACAACAATGAAGGCGGACTACAGCAGCTTGTCTCCTCGGCCGACCACTGCTTTGCCTTGGAATCCACCAGTCTTGTTAATTTTTCCGCGGCAGGACAATGGAGGAAACACGTTTGGTTTGTGTTTTTGATCATGGAAAACCCTACCCCTTGTCGCTCGTCCCTGACGTAAGGCGCCGGCTCCGAACAGGCCCTAAAACTACCTCAATTGAAAAGAAGTAACAGAGGAGAATGATGATTTTGTAGGACTTCCTCAAGATTAGCTAAATTACTTGGTAGCGGCCTCGTCTGCAAAGGTTGATAGCCTAGATTCTCTTCCTAGCTATTTTCTCACTATTCCTCTGATATGGCTTAATCCCAAATACACCATCCTTCTGCAAGTTACGTTCACATCTGAAAAATGTTCACATTAAAGGGATATTTCAGTGTTTTTGAAGTGTGGTTGTATGAGATTTAATTGTACGAGTAACAATGGATGCCGCTCAGCTCGGCCCCTTTAATGAGAAACTACAGGAGAAACAGCAGCAAGCTAGGCTACAGTTTTAAGGGTCCGAGTCCGCCTCGTACTCTAGCTAATTTTGAAAGACTCTGACTCCAAGCACTCACCTCAGTTTAGGTGTATACTCTACTGGGATTTTTTCAGCACTTCACTTTGACATCAGGAAGCCTGTTTATTTCTTTTCCACTATTATGGGACGTAACACAGACGTGCTCCTCTGCCTGCAGTGCACTGATCAGCTGTTCAGGTCTGCAGCTTCAAAGTGATAAAATACAACTAAACTTAATAATGAGGGATTCTGACCACGCCGATGTCATGCCGTTTACTGCGGACACACATGGACACCTTTATGAGCTTTACAGAGGAAAAGGTGATTCAATGCACCGGAGGAAAAAAGAGGAGAAACTTCAGAGTTAAACTGGAGAGCAGGAGAGATCCAGAGTTACCTGTCGGTGCAGGTGTGTAAACTGTGAGCTAACACCGACAAACCAAACTAAGATGAACCAGCAGATCAGACAGGGCGGCAGTCTGCGACGCTCACCAGTGCTAACATGCTAATATCTAGTAGCCTGTATTTAACTAGATTTAGTATTTTGCCATAGCCTGTAGGCTGATACTTGATAACCACAGACTCTTGACAGTGGGGTCATCACTGGATGTGTTTTACTAAATAACTTTTTGGATTTGCTGTTGATACAAGACACAAAGTTAAGTGAACAACAACATTTCTCCAAGGAAGTTTATTATTTATAGAACCACCAGATGACGTCATCTCAGACTCTTATCTTATGGTTTCTGACAGCAGAGTGTTACTCCCCAGACTGTTGCAATAAGCCACTTACTGCTGGATTTCATGACTCCATCCTGCTGTTCAATTTAATCAAAGGCTGTGTCAGTTTGTTCTAACTAAGAATATGTTTTTATCCCTCTCTCAGTGGACTAAAGGCTCCTTTCAGTGCAATGACATCAGCTCTGACGTTAGTAAGAGCAAAGGAGAAAATAAAACTCTCAGCAGCAGATTTTCTTTCTTCTAAACTCTTCTACAATTAAGTTTCCAGAGTGAGACGAAGAGTCATTTTTATAAGCCACTGCTTCCTAAAGATACAGCCATGAACAAATACAGAGCTGTGAGAGAGTCGTGATTTTGAACATGCCCGTAAACCGGCGCCCCAAAGCATCAGACTCTTTAAATGTGTGCTGGAGAAGAGTCCTCACTATGTTATCAATCAATCAATCAATCAATCAATCAATCAATCAATCAATCAATCAATCAATCAATCAATCAATCAATCAATCAATCAATCAATCAGACTTTATTTATAAAGCACTTTTCACACAATGACATTGTGACACAAAGTGCTGTACATGAAAACAACTTAAAATAGAATATTAAAAAAGAGAGATATATAAAAATAAAAAGATCCCCTTTCTAATCCCAACCCCAGTCCAGACCCCAAACCCACCCCACAATCCTAAGGTTAAGAACACATTATGCAACAATAATAAGAATAAAAATGAAAATAAAATAAATAAATCAATACAAAATAAATGAATAAAAAAGAAGTTGCTGAATGAATAGAGGAAACACTCTCATGATATCTTAATGAGGAAAAACTGGAGGTAAAATAAGATGTTAAGAAGAGTCCTCACTATGTTATCAATCAATCAATCAATCAATCAATCAATCAATCAATCAATCAATCAATCAATCAATCAATCAATCAATCAATCAATCAGACTTTATTTATAATGTGCTTTTCATACAATGACATTGTGAAACAAAGTGCTGTACATATAAACAACTTAAAATAGAATACATAAAAAGAGAGAGATATATAAAATTAAAAAGACCCCCCCATCCTAACCCCAACCCCAGCCCAGACCCCAAACCCACCTCACAATCCTAAGGTTAAGAACACAATATATGCAACAATAATAATAACATTGAAAATAATACACATAAATGAAAAAAGAAAAAAGAAGTTGCTGAATGAATAGAGGAAACGCTCTCATGTTATCTTAATGAGGAAAAACTGGAGGTAAAATAAGATGTTAAAACTCAACACAGGAAATTAAACTCACCAAAATAAAATACATTTCTAATAGGGGTGTAACGATTCTTTTTAACAACGATTCGATTCGTATCATGATTCGTGGTTGCCGATACGATTGAAGGAAGATATTGGTTCATTTAGAATGATCTGATCCGAAACGATTCAGTGACTTGAAATCAATTCAGCAACAGAAACCCCTGATTTTCCTTTGTGGGGTTGCACGTCTTTGCAGATAAACTTGGCACTTGTTGTTGTGATGTTTTTGGCCCGAGCCGAGTTTTGTCCTCGTCTCTGACTAAACCTGCTGGCGAGGCCTGAGGCTTCTGCAGAGCTGATGTTACCTTGGAACGCTGCAAGAGGTACCTGGACGGATGGCGTTGTGTGGAATCCCATGGCGCCTTAGTAGGTGGTTGGATAGATTTGTGGTGTTGCCGTGGTAACTTTACTTGACCTTTACATATCCTACAAACACCGAGCGACTTATTTAGAACATCTCCGTCCACAATGGTGGCTTGATCATTTCTGGCTCGCCGGCTTCTCCTCTGCCGTCCACCATGCTATGTTTTGTTGTCTGCTGGCGCGTGGCGATGACATCACAGACAGGCAGCCTGAATTGAGTAACGTTTAACATCTTTATCATTAAAAGTGTAAAAAAAAAACACATCCATATAAAGTTTGCCGTGCTTAAATCCAATGTGTTATTTCCTAGTATGGATACAATCCATTTATTACCTTTTAAAACGATGTTTGATCCATATATGTCGTCTGGAAGGCCAACTTGCCGAGCACAGATCGATGTAGTCGGATCATAGGAATATAAATCAATGCACAGATGTAGTAGATGAATCGTTACACTCCAAATTTCTAAGCTAATAAAACACTAAAATGTTAAACCATTAAAAGAAAATAAGATGCTATACTTCAAATAAATAAATAGATAAATAAAAAGGGACTGAAATTTGAACTAGATAATAAATAAATAAAGTAGGGGTGAAATAAAACATTTATAAGAATTCAACTCAGTTAAAAGTGAGACTAAAAAGGTCGGTCTTGAGTTTGCTTTTAAAAAGATGTCTGCTCTTTGCGGCCCTTATCATATATTTTCAGGAACGTCTTCTTTCCCGTTATTTGATAAATAGTTTACAGCAACAAGGGGCAGGCAGTGAAAGAGACTTCAACACAGACTGAGCCATAAGTGAGAGGACGTTTCAAGTACTCCTTGCACATCTTCCCCTGCTGAGCCAGCAGAACCCTTCAGAGTTCAAGTCCTCAGGAGATTAAAAGTCTTTATGGGGCCTGATTACTCTCCATAAGACTCGGCCCGTGTGCCTCAGAAATTTGCATTTAGGTTCTTAATAATCTTGATGCACAGCATGTTGCATCTCAATTATAGCTGTGCAGATGCTTCACCAGAACCTCACATTCTTGTCGTCAACCCAGGCATTGCAAAATCTCATAAACACGCTGCCAGTCTTCATCTTTCACGGGTAAACAGATTATCCATCGGAATTGAGTTTAGATTCAAAGCTGTTATCGTGATGGCAACAAATGTGCAAGGTGGACTCGGCTTATTGAAACTTGAAGAGAGCAGAAGGAGGTGGCTCGGGGGGGAGGTGGATGGCAGACAGATGCAAGGCCTGTTACAAACACACATCAGGCAAAGGTGGAGCGGACATCACAGTTACCTTAATGAGAACAATCCACACCTCTGTAAGAGATTACTTTAACATGGCACCAAACACACACACCAGCAGGAACACACCACAGATGGTATCATGAGCAGGATTTTTCATTTGCTGTTTGTTAGCAAACAAAGTTGGTCCCTCCGTCTGCCTCAACAATCAAATGGAGAGCAGCTGGGGTCCACAGAGAACAGATGTGAAAAATCTAATATAACTTCTTTATTTCTGAAGCCCAAATAAGCATGCTCACTTCTACATGAGCATTTAGTTTGAATGAAGCTAAAGTAAAAGCTTTGTCTGCCACTCTGCTTTGTTCATTCATGCAGTGTGCAGCTCTGTTCCTCGCTCTCTCTAACAGCCCTGCCGCTCTATGCTCTTTGTTTAAAGACTATGAAACATTGATGTGGTCTCAGTGACGTGGCCTGTTGGTTCCTGAAGAGGCTTTAAAAATCCCAAAGACAGCAGACGCTGTTGGAAATGCCTGACTTCAACTGACCTCCAGCTAATCAAGATACCTCCAAAGAGGGTTGAGGTCTGAGCCTTGCTGCGTGGCACCTGGTCATTCAAATCAGCCTCTTACCTGATCATGCATACATCTTACTTTAATGGAAGAGAGAGCAGTCTAAAGGTTTAAGGGTGAGTAGGAGGCAGACTCAAGATGCTTAAAGGAAACCGGCTACACAACATTATGTGGACAAAAACTTTTAACATGTGAAACTGAGATCACTTATATATTCCATCAATATATAATTATATATTGCATCAATCTCAACAGAGCAGATGGAGCGGGTCAGGAAGTCAGGTTTCACCAAAACAAAATGAAAACATCCGGTTAATTTTCAGAATCAAACACTCTGTGTTATCACCAGATCGTATTTCACTTAACTACAACAACAAACCAAAGTCATGATGAGCGGAGCCAGGCCTGGAGTCAACAGGTCAGAGGTTTTCAGAAGACCAGAAAGACAACATGGATGAGGAGAGGAGGAGGAGGAGAATCCTTGATTCAGTGTTTGCAGAGGGAAAACCTCGGTCACATGACTCCAGCTGTCCGGACACAGACCGGACACGGATCTGGTGGAATTTGGCTGTGACTTATTCCAGTGATAAATACTTGATTCTGGTGGGTTCCATGACAAACCCTGTGACAATGGGGATTAATCCTCAATAATAAGAGCAACAACAGAGACAAGCAGATGAAACATGTCACATCAAGCCACAACACGGTCTCAGCAGATGTGTGTCTAACATGAGTCTGGTCCTGCTGGAGGTTTCTGCCTGTTAAAGGAAGTTTGTCCTTGCCACTGTAACTTGCTAAATGCTGCAAAGTGCTCTGCTCATGGTGGATTAAGATGAGATCAGACTGAGTCCTGTCTGTAAGATGGGACTGGATCTGATCCTGTCTTGATGTTGGGTCTTTGTTAATAATAGAACATAGAGTATGGTCCAGACCCGCCCTGTTTGGAAAGAGTCTGAGGAGAACATTTGGTGGGATTTGGTGCTTTATAAATAAAGAATTGATTTCATGTCACTTTTATATATCCAGCTTATGAACAACTAAAATGACCGAGTGCCACTGTTTGAGTGTTATAAGGAGAATGCATGTCATTGTAGGGGTTACAGGTCAATGTTGGCAAAGGTTCAGACTGAGTTATGATCTCATGTACTGTACACATACATACTGCATTGCGTGAGCCTCTTGAGCAGACAGGGTTTGTTAAGAGTCATCAAACCGTCTATAGAACAGTGTTCATTTCGTTAACGAAATTATGACGATAAATGTTCATCAACAACTCATGTTTTCATGACGAAAACGAGACTATGATGAGCTAAAGTGCATCACTGATAATAAAAACTGACAAACATTAAAATGCATGTAATCTCACCTCATCCAACACACTCATCAGTGCTGGGAAAAATTGCGACATTTTATGGGTTTCGCAAAAAAAGTCAAAAAAAATGTGCTCACTAGCGCCCCCTACAGTTTTCAAAAACCCCTCCCCATAGGGGTTATTTTGAGCTACATGCTTGAAAAATTTTACACATATTTATGGCATCAGGACGCACAAAAAAAACTCTGTAACACTTTACAATAAGGGTCCCTTAATTAGCGTTAGTAAATGCATTATTAAGCATTAATTAACAGTTTAATAATAGTTTAATAACCGTTATTCTGTATTACCTAACATTAACTAACACATTAGTTAATGTATTAATAAGCAGTTAATTAATGTCCACTGCTCAGAGTTAATACATTATAAAGCATTAATAAAAGTTACAAAACTTAATTAGTTAACCATTAGTGAATGCTTTCTGGACCCTTATTGTAAAGTGTAACACATGCATCACTTAGGTAACACATTATAAATGCTAAACTGCCTCATAAGCATAAGCATACGCGTGTGCATCACTTTTAAGTGTCCTCTGGAAACACTTGTGTTGTGTTGCTGTCTATTTGCAGCGCTTTTTTTAATTTGTAGTGCTGTTGTCTTTGCATCGCGTTTTCTAAATGCTGCGCATGTGTTGTCAAATTGATGAAGATGTTTTCTTAATTTGCTTGTGTTTTGTCTTTTTGCATGTGTTTTCTTAAGTTGCAGTGCTGTGAGCTCTCAGGGCCACCGTACTTCTCTGTGCCAGTTTAGATGTTATCTGTGATTATCTGTTTTATTCTAAATAAAAATGTGTTGAATTCTTTACATGTGTTGCTTCAACTACATTTCAACTCATTTTGCTTCAGAGTATGTGTTACCTAAGAGATACATGTGTTACACTTTACAATAAGGGTCCAAAAAGCATTCACTAATGCTTAATTATGGTTAAGTAATGCTTATGAGGCAGTTTAGCATTTATAATGTGTTACTTAAGTGATGCATGTGTTACACTTTACAATAAGGGTCCAGAAAGCATTCACTAATGGTTAACTAATTAAGTTTTGTAACTTTTATTAATGCTTAATAATGTATTAATTAACTCTGAGCAGTGGACATTAATTAACTGCTTATTAATGCATTAGCTAATGTGTTAGTTAATGTTAGGTAATACATTATAACGATTATTATACTATTATTAAACTGTTAATTAATGCTTAATAATGCATTAACTAACGCTAATTAAGGGACCCTTATTGTAAAGTGTTACCAAACTCTTGCACCCATATCCCAAACTCAACAGGAAGAGCGCCACCTAGCTTTTAACATGAAAAACGGGGTCAAAATAAGGGTGCATACTTTCGTTATCTTCTCCGAAGGCACTTCTCCGATCCATTCCAAACCAAGGGCAACATATAATGTATTAAAGTAAAGAAAGTTCCCTCTGGATGCCCCTCAAATGTTAAAACCGTTAAAAAAAAGTACGCCCTGGATGACCTTCAAATGTAAAAAACATAAAGAAGTGCCCTCTGGAGGACTCTCCAATCAGTCCTTCCAGGAAGTTGTGTTTTCGCAATCGCAACTATCAACACAAATTCAACCAATCAGCGCGATTTTTGCGCGGCCTTGCAATTTTATACAATCACTGCAACTTCCTGCAAATTTGACCAATTACCTTAATCTCAGCCCCTGTATGTCATTGTTTTCATCATCAATTTCACTTCCTTGGAACATAAACGTAAGTCCTCACTTGATCGGCACTTTTCAACAGTAAAACACGCACAGAGAACGGGTGAAGAGCGAGGACAGCAGGCAGGACAAGTGACCATGACAACGTTGTTATTTTTAAATTCTACAGTTATTATCTGAGGGGCTCAGTGTTAGCTTGGTCTCTACCTGCAGCAGGTGTGCTTTATGAACCAGCTCTCCTCACCTCCATGTATCTGTCTCATCTTCATTGATGATTTTTACCCCCCGTGTGTGTTAGCGACAAAGACACAACCAGGGGACGTCTGTTTAATATTTGACATTTGACGTTTTTACCACCATTACTGTAAAAAGCTCCGCGTCTAGAGTTTGATTTGTTCCAGTTTGGTGAAACATCAGACACATTTAGTAAGTTTGATCAACTCCTTGTCATCAAAGATGCAGATGCATTTCAGAGTGCCGTGAACTGACTGTCTGTCCAGTGCCACTGTCGCTGCGAGGTGCATTCAGGGACCGTCGTAAATGTGCAATACAGTCCTTTCATGGCATTTTTCTGTAAATCAAAAGAATCAAAAAACAGTCGCAGTGGTCACATCAAGAATGTTTTCTTTTGACTTTTCAGCAGGGCCAGGCTGAATTATTTAACTTAAGATATTACACAAGCAAAAGTGTTAAAGGAGTGAAATGTTGACGATTTTAACACTTTGTATAACCCTGATACCGATATCTGATCAACTACATGAATTATTTAAAGAGTGAAGATGTTTCGGCAAATATCAAAGACTAGAATGTTTTGAGTAAAACTCGACTAAAACTATAAAGGGCTGAAAAGACTAAAATTTAACTAAAACAGGGATTTTCCTCTGAAGACTAAGACTAAATCTAAAATAGTCGCCAAAATTAACACTGCTGTAGAAGTCATACTGGAGGGATGAACACATCGAGAAACTCACTCATTAATCTGCTTTAAATTCAGTGACATTACAGGTCAATATGATTCATGCCATTTTCATATTCATGAAACCGTTCAGTGACCCTCGTGCCCTCTGCAGATTCATTAATACCTGTTACGGTCCTCATATATTTCTTCATCACATCTTCAAGTTTTTACCTCCCCGTCTACCGTCTATAGGCAGAGAGGAAATCCTTTAATCAAACAGTATATCCCTGATTCCCTTCCCACTGTGTTGAACTCAATCTCTTAATCAACTCTGAACATTAATCAGGATTGGAGGTAATTTGTTAGTCTTGTTAAAGTAGGAACAGCGAAGTCTCAGAGATAACTAGGAGACCCTGAATGCACCCTTCTGAGAGAATCAGGCCTTCGTTTTGGAAAGCTGTTCGTTTCTGACTGAGCACACTATGATGAAATGAGAGAGATGGAATATTTAATGGATGAAATGTTTCAGATTGAATGGATAGTCTTCTCATGTCTCAACAGATCCTGAACGTGTCTTATCGCAGTGATGTTAGGTTGTCAGCATGAGAGTGCAAGCTTTCAGCTAAAAGCCTCTTGATGAGTGAACTCTGTATGTACCAGACAAGATCATCTTAAGTAATAAGAGGAGCTGCTTCTCTACAGGGGACACAGGAACTAATATCCCTCACAGGAGCTTTAATCTAGGAAACACACCTTTGTTTTCATTAACCATTAACTAACCAATACTACCCCGGTCAGCTGACATCTCCACCTTGTCTAAATACAGTTTGGCACACATGATTGTTATTTCAGCTACCTTCAGTTTCAGTTCACTTCCCTGCCTTTCTATGACATAACCGATGCAGTCAAAATGCTACCACGTCTCAATAAGTATTCCCAATATGTGTGTTCAGTACTGCTGGAATAGCCTATGCTGTGATTTGTTCAAGTACCGTGGGAAATGTAGCTAATTTTAAAAACGCTCCTGTGTGTGTGGTGAGATGAATGGATGCTCAACCCTGTAGGGAGGATGCTAGGGGCCATACGTGGCTAATTGGAGACATATGCCTCTGTGAATTCAGCCGGCTGTGGGAAGAAGGTTGGAGCAGACGCAGGATTCATGAAAGGAGTAATGTGCAGTTAATGTCTGGGTCTTGTCCACCCTGTCAGTTCCTGCTTGGCATAGCCACCAGCTAACTAGCCTGCTTGTTACCTGTTTACTAGGGTAACAAGCGATTCTTTTTAGCAACAACTTGATTCATATCAAGATTTGTGGTTACCGATACGATTAAAGGACAATTCATAACAACTGAAGGTTCTACCTCCCATACTACTTTTAGAGACTTTAGGTACAACCAGCAAGCCTGCATGTTGGGAGCGTAGTTTTCTAGAGGGGTAATAGGGCACTATGAGCTCTTTAAGATACAAAGGTGTCAGACCATTGAGAGCTTTGCAGGTCAGAAGAAGGATTTTGAGATGTGCTCTCTCTTCCTGTCACATCGTTGCTTTCAGGCAGAGAGAAAGGAGTGAGTTAAGGTAGCCACAGAAAACTGTAAGAGTGATAGTGCATGTATTAATGTCTGTAGTGTACGGTCCATAGAGTTGTGAAGTAAAGGAAGTTAAGGTTACACTTTGTACTACAGGAAGTGTCAGAGGTAATCTCCTCCCCGTGTGTTTGGTGAGGTCGTCCACGGTGCCTCTGCATTGATCTGGTGACGTTCTGTAGCTGCTTCCTGTCAGGACAGCTTCTGTTTCCTCTGTTATCACTACTTGTAACACCGTTTCAGACAGTGAAGGCCTTTTAGAAACCCGGAGGCATGTTGTTTGCTGAATACATCGCGGAGTCTCACCAGCAAGTGAGACAGTCTTCATTTGCACAGTCAGCCACTTCAAAGACGCTGAGTTCAATGACAGCAGGGTTTATCTTTTATTAACGAGGCATGTTTATGTTCTATCACTGCCTTTCTTCTGGGGACTAATGCGGCATGCAGATGTGTCTGTTTCATTAGCGATGTTCAGCTGAGCGCAAGAAAATATATTTATACTCTAATGTATCGTGATCCTTGGAAACTGTGGAGGTTAAAAAGTAAATGGAAGAATCTCAGGGTCGGACTAAACATTAAAGGCCCTGGGAACCAAAATCATCAAAAACGTTCTACCTATGATATTTCAGACCATATGTAAATACTAAAAACTATGTAAAAATATTAGAACTCAACTTCGATCCATTTTTCAAATATGTTCAATTACGTTTTTTAACACATTTTCACACTGGGTTTTAAGGGGGCTGGTTTAGCCTGATATTTATTACATCATAAATATCCAACCAATCAGAAATGAAACACTGAGTCACGTGCACACATGTTCAACAAAACTCCTCCGCTCCTGCTCAGACCGTCTCCTGACGTCTCAGCCAGCTCCCCTCAGTGTTGTCTTAGCTGTTAGCTTGTTTGCTAATCACGTACTGCCTGTAATCTGTCTGTATAGCTGTCTCTCTGCTCTTTGAGCCGCTGTGCTCGTATGTCCCTGTCTGCACATCCACCGCTGAAGATGACAGCTTGTTGTCATTCTTCTATTTTCTAACTGCGGTGATTTAGGGAAACTTTGGGAGGCGGGTGAGCTGGGGCCTGAGTGACAAAAGCAGTCCTGCACCTAGGACCAGCTCACAAACTCTCCCAAGGACTGGTTCACTAACTTTCCCCAGGACCGGTTCACTAACTTTCCCTCAGAGTTTAGACAAACAGCTCTGTCTGACACCCTGAGCCGAGCTCCTCTGCGTGAACATGCTACACTTCAGCCTCCTCTGCTCCAGGCGTCCCATGGTCCTGATGCCCCAGAGACTACGGAGTGATAACACTAATAAATGATAGAAGTCCTGATTCTGAAGTATTTAGTGACTCAGCACTCAGAGACCATGGTAAATGAATAATTTTCAGGTTCTGGAGTTTTGATGTCTTTAGATTCAGAGTCAGACGGCTCAAACATGCAGGCTGTGAACTCTCTCTTGACCTGTCAATCAAAGAGTTAGGCCACGCCCACACAGTCCTGAGAAATGCTCTGACCTGTAAAATGAGATGTTTTTGAACAGAGTTTTTTCAGAGTTGTGGATGTTTTCTTTCACTCAGATTTGTGTTGAAGCTTGATTTACATTTTGATATTCTATATGAATTTTAAATATTCCATTTACGTTTCCAGAGGCTTTAAATCATGAATTATGTTATCAGGTGTCTGTCTTTAAACATCGCTGGTATTTACCTCAGAGTAATGGCTTCCCTGCTGCATGTTTTTTTAGAGAAGCATTTAAATTGTCAGTTGCACAACTGGTGTGCTAGGAGGATATTACAGCGGAACATTTTAAACAAGAACCAGGTCTTCGTAGATCTTAATGAGGGTTGCATCTCTGCAGACACACCAGGACATGTAGGCGATACACACCACACACTCCGCTGTGCTGGTATAATTAATTTGAAATGCCATCGGTTCATGTGCAAAATGTCATCTTTCATGTTGCCGGAGCTTGCAGAGGTCTTGAACATTTTTTCAATTACTTACAGAAACCTAAACAATGGAAACGGTTCACATGTTTGCTCTTTTTTGGGGGGGGAACTGTAACAATTATGCGCTTGATGACCTGAGGTGAGAAAATCACACAAACATGGCAGCAGGGAGAAACTCTCCCGCAGGGATAAATAACAAGAAGAAGGATTGAGTGGAAACATGGATTTTCTCCTCCCTACAATCAAGATGGAGACGGGAAGCATTAATGAAAGGAGCAGGATGATAGGACGCCTCTAAACAAGTGTACAAAGTAAATGCTTCAGGGCTGTTGTGAGAAGAGCCTTAATATTACACGATGATTACAACCTGTTCTGGACTGATGAAAGAAGCAGTAAACAAGGGGATGCAATTACTCGTGAGGGTTTATAGCGACACACGGAACTGCATTGATCACAGACTTTGTTGCTCAGCACCGGGGGGGGGATACAGGATGGGTCTTTTGATTAGAAACAACAGGTTGATGGTGAGGCCAGAGCCTCAGTGATGAGGACCATGAACCTATCTATCTGTCATCAGTACATTTCTACTCATATTAATAATCAGTAATGTGGATGAAACCTGATCTTCAGCAGGTTTGTCACAAAATTAGACAGAAAAAAAGGTCTGCTGGAAATATCTAGACTTCACTTCTGGGGTTCAAACATGACACTTTCCAGAGGTTGTTTCTAGAGTTCAATCAAAACGCTAAACAACTTTCTCTAAAAATACATTTTTAGATGTTTTACAACCCTATTTTAAGCTTATATTTAGAGCTGGATCAGGCTTGGACCAGCTTTTGTCATGCTGCTATAGGCCTAGACTGCCGGGGGAACTGGCACACTGACACTGGGATCCTAGCTCACCCCCTTCCCCCCAACCCCCTCATCACTTACTTTAACTCTGCCTGTCCCATTTAAGTTACTAACCATAGACCTTTCTGGAGTCCCTGAGCTCCCTTGTCTCGTAGATTCCTCTGAGCTGCCGTAGACGTCCTCCTGCTGCGGACGATCTGGACTCCAGCTGATACAGACGTGCTGGACTCCAGCGGCAACAGCCTCTACGACTCGTCTCATCACTATCACTTCTCTCTCTTACTCCCCTCTATCTGTCTTTCCAGACCCAACTCGGTCGAGGCATGATGGCTGTCTAACATGAGTCTGGTTCTGCCTGAGGTTTCTGCCTGTTAAAGGAAGTTTTTCCTCTCCACTGTAACTAGCTAAATACTGCGAGGTGCAATGCTCATGATGGATTAAGGTGGGGTCAGACTGAGTCTTACCCTGTCTTGAAGTTGGGTCTCTGTTCATAATTTGACATAGAGTGGTCTAGACCTCCTATGTTTGTAAAAGCGTCTTGAGATAACGTTTGTTGTGATTTGGCGCTATACAAATAAAGACTGATTGATTGATGATATTTCTAACTTCCCTTACTGCTGCTGACCACCAGGTAGTTAGTTTGCTGTTCGCTTATCCCTTCTTTCCTAAATACCTTTATTATTAGGTTAATCTTTCTCATAGATACAGTCAGTGTCGCATCAGAGTTGGGGTCAGGGCTCCATGAGGTGGAAGACAATCCTTTCCCCCCAGCCTTTATCACTGTGAACACACAGATTTAAAATCTGATGCTAATGCTAACAAGCTATCATGCCCTAAATTGAGTCCTTACTGTCAATTAAAAAATGAGACAGAAATAAACAGGACAGGGTCGGCTTACTGTCCATATGTTGTAAAAGACAACGAATGATCAATCAATCAATCAATCAATCAATCAATCAATCAATCTTTATTTGTATAGCGCCAAATCCCAGTAAACGTTATCTGAAGATGCTTTTACAAACAGAGCAAGTCTAGACCACTCTATGTCAAATTATGAACAGAGACCCAACTTCATGACAGGGTAAGACTCAGTCTGACCCCACCTTAATCCACCATGAGCATTGCACCTTGCAATATTTAGCTAGTTACAGCGGAGAGGACAAACTTCCTTTAACAGGCAGAAACCTCGAGCAGAACCAGACTCATGTTAGACACACATCTGCCTAGACCGTGTTGGTTCTGGAAAGAGGGATAGAGGAGAATACGAAAGGGGGAATGATCTCACTCACAGAACCCTCAGACAACTAATCAGCTGATCAGGGGTCATTTCACATGTTCTAGCCATATAATAAATTAAGCCTAACATACTTTCTTTCATACTTAATAGAAATGCATGTTTTAGTGAATTCCCTGCACCTAGTGATTATTATTATGTCTGCGGGAACTTAAATGACACTTGAACACACTCAGCACGGCAGATGAACAATTTAATTATGTCAAACAAAACAATTTGAATTCAACTTTTATGGATTCAAAACAGACTTCAAGTCCAAATCAAACGAAATATAATTCTCACAAGACGACAGTTAACTCTGATCTGTGTTTTAAGTCCTATTAAAGTCCTTTGCAAGTGTTCAACCTCCGCCGATGCTGCTGTCCTCCGCCAAACCACAAACAAAAGTTCCCCCAGTTCTTCAAGAAAAAACGAGAGAAGTTCTCCAAAAGAAATGTGATCAATCACTTACTGGTGATATGGTCTCACCAAATCCAATGACCATAAATCCCTTTCAAAGACACGTCTTTGTTCCAGCTCTGGTAGCATGGCGTGTGACCTCGTGAGGTATCCCAGTGGAGATCTACGTCAATCCACTTTTTCTTCAGGTATCCACACATTCTCGTTTAACGTCATGAATCTATACAATTATTTCCTCATTAAACATTCTGTGTATTCAGTAAGCTGCAGTCGAGCCTGGCGCTACTACCCTGTTTTTCGCGGAGTCCTCTGCACCTCCTCTTCCCCTACTTCACATCATCCTTATATCACTTATAGTATATCACTCAAAACAAACACAAAACAATGACAATAAACGCCACATACCTCTCAAATGACAGTGGAACCTTTACATTTCCCAACATTAATAATTCATGAATAAACACGAAACACACATTCAGTTTCTTTTGAATATTAATGCCCTTTGTCTTCCACTTGAATTAAGGTAGTTGACACGTTGAATTCTGTGGCCCTGTCACAACCTAAAGAAAGGTGGTGTAGGGGTTTAGTTACTCTTTAACGTGTGTTCTTAGTTGAAGTTTACCAAATGTGGACGTCTTCTTCTTTTCATGAATGTTCAGCAGGCTGTATGCTGTAGAGCGTGATGCTGCCCCCAGAGGCAGGGTGGATGTCAAAGTCAAAAATCAAAAGTCAAAAGTCAAAGTCTTCTTTATTGTCAAAAACTGCAGTATGTACCAGACATACTGAGGATTTGATATTATGTTTCTCTCTCAGACCCTAGCAAAGACCGGGCTATGTCTGTGAAGGGGGCACTATGGGAAGAGGGTAAAGTCCATTTTTTTTTACATTAGGCAGCTGGCAAAGGTGAAGCCTTTCCTTGCACGACAGCACTTTGAAACAGTAATCCATGCCTTTGTCACATCCCGGCTGGATTACTGCAATGCACTTTATTTAGGAATCAGTCAGTCCTCCCTCGCACGTCTCAAGTTGGTCCAGAATGCAGCCGCTCGCCTTTTAATTGGAGCACGTAAAAGGGAGCACATAACGCCCCTTTTAGCCTCCCTCCACTGGTTGCCTGTGCATTTTAGAGTCCATTTTAAGATTCTTTTATTTGTTTTTAAATCTTTAAATGGTCTCGCCCCGCCCTACCTCTCTGAGCTGATCCATGTCTACGCCCCTGCTTGGTGCCTCAGGTCAGCTGATCAGCTGCTCCTGGAGGTACCGAGGTCCAAGCGGAAGCTCAGGGGGGATAGGGCTTTTTCTGTCGCTGCTCCCAAACTGTGGAACGATCTTCCTTTAGCCGTCAGACAAGCCCCCTCACTGTCCACTTTTAAAACTCGTCTTAAAACCCATTTTTATTCCCTGGCTTTCGACTCAGCATGAGACCCTGCTCTTGTTTCAGTGCCTTTTTATTTTTATTTTTCAACTTTATTTTATCTTATTGTTCTTATTGATTTTATGATTTTATTGTTTGTTTTTATCCATTATGTTTCTGTACAGCACTTTGTGTCCAACTTCTGTTGTTCTTAAAGTGCTTTATAAATAAAGTTGAGTTGAGTTGAGTTGAGGGGGCAAAACAGGGAGAGATTTCAGCATCCTGACTGCCTGGTGGATAAAACTGTCCCTCAGCATGCTGGTTCTGGCCTGGAGACTGCGTAGTACCTCAACTTTACAGACTTCACTTATATAGTAGGAATGTGTCACACCAAACACTAACATCAGGGGGTAATTCACAGATCCCCTGAGGTGCAGGTAGTGCTCAGACAGGAAATGGGATTGCTATTGATTGTGAGGCTACTTTACTTTGATTTAACTTGAACTGGATTTAAGCTCAAACTTTCATGTATTTCCACTTCAAGGAAAACACTTCACAAATAGTAACATATGGTTAAGTAGTAATTGCTATAGCTCTAGCTTGTGTTGTAGTCAAGGCAACATCAACCGAGACCAAGACATGTTTGAGACCAGAGTGCACCGAGACCAAGATAAGACCAAGACCATTAGGGATCGAGACCAAACCAAAACCAAGGCAGGGAGAGACCGAAACAAGACCAAGACCATATATATCAGTGAAAAATCATCATGAGAGTTAAGAGAATAAAAGACTTCTGTTTATTTAATTTAAGCTTGCTTCAAAATAGAATTGAAAGCAACAAACAAGGTTTGGTTTCGTCTTTGTTGCTTTTCTTTTGACACCTGGTAGTCATGGGAAATCAGCATGAATTTGAAAGTAGCATTTCCTCAGGACTCCGTCTAACCCCTCCCCTCCTCCCTCAGAGCTCCTCCAAAACGACGCCCCCGCTCACATGCACGAGCGCCGCTGATTCGCGACCATATGATCGTGACTGATTCAAAACCGGTCCTGAGCGCATGGTTTGTGTTTTGCCAATAGACTGTTTAAATTATGGACATAGTATCAGTGACATCATGCATCTGTTCCTGAGCGCTGTTTTGAAGCCGATCATCGGCGGTAGCCATGTTGGAAATGCGGAACTCAACCAGTCAAAGTGTGACGTAAAGGGGCGGAGTTTGAGCCTCCTAGCCAACAGCTATGTGTTCCCGTCCGGGAGTCCAGTCAGTCATGTCCTTTTTGGGCAAAACATCATAATCTTAATATCTTCTGAACCGTCACGCTAGAAAAAAATCCCCCCCCCCCCCCCCCCTCGTACAGTGTGTGCCGATAATGAAATTAGCTACGTAGACCCAAGCTGTTTTTTGAACCAGGCTGTAAACATGTTTATTTCTGCTGCAAAGATCATCTTCTTTGAATGGGTGTGTATGTGGTTTCTAGTGTTTCTGCAGCTAGCCTCTAGTGGATTCTCGATGAATTGCAGTTTGTAACACTTCAGCATGGGCTTCATATTTTGAAACCGGAGGTTGCCGCTTGGTTTTGCACTACGTCAACTCATGTCTCACTCAGAGGTAAGAAAACACCAACACATTCTCATAGTGAAAGTTAAAAACACAAACAAACATGAAATGTACGCTTTGCAGGAGGCGGGCAGAACGGCAGGACGGGATTTGATTGGTTTCATCATTTGGCTCCTGATGGCAGGGATTGGTTGGTGTTTTCCCAGGTTTACTCCGGCTGTAGATAGCAGCTTTTTTTACCTCTTTCTTAAGAACACATTATGTATTGATTACCATCAGGACAGAAAGATCATTTTAACCAGTATAACAAAAAGTGGATCTAAATCTGACTACCAACCCCAGCTTTAAGTTTTGGTTTTCATCGTCATTAGTTTAACTTTCACTTTAGACTAGAAGTAAAACTATGTTTCCTGTTTACTGTGATCTCAGGCGAGGTAGGAGGTTGTTGCTGCGCAGGATTATTTTGTAAAGCCTTTATTTTCTCATTAGTATCACATTTTATATTTTCTTTAGTTGATATTTGTAGTGTTTTTATCTGATGGGTTATAGGTGTTGACTGTGGTGATCCTGTGGCAGGTATTTAGCTGTGCCTCCAGAGTTTGTTATTGAATGTCTATTCATTGCTTTATCAAACGTTTTAGCAGACATCTCTGGTCGCAGTCTCTTCTCCTGTTGTCTGTCTCCATTCATTAACTCATGAGTGCAGGGGGCGTGTCAGTCAACGTAGCACCTTGAAAGTCGCGGCAGTAACAGGTGAGGAAAAAATGAACGAATTGAGATAGAGGGGGGGTTCTGTCTTATCACAGTAATGACAGGGACACAGAGTGCATCAATCAATCAATCAATCAATCAATCTTTATTTGTATAGCGCCAAATCACAACAAACGTTATCTCAAGACGCTTTTACAAACATAGGAGGTCTAGACCACACTATGTCAAATTATGAACAGAGACCCAACACCAAGACAGGGTAAAACTCAGTCTGACCCCACCTTAATCCATCATGAGCATTGCACATCGCAGTATTTAGCTAGTTACAGTGGTGAGGAAAAACTTCCTTTTAACAGGCAGAAACCTCGAGCAGGACCAGACTCATGTTAGACAGCCATCATGCCTCGACTGAGTTGGGTCTGGAAAGACAGATAGAGGGGAGTAAGAGAGAGAGGTGATAGTGATGAGACGATCAGTGGTGGTCTCGACCGGTCTTGATAAAAAATACGGAGTTTGCCCAGTCCAAGACCAAGACAAGACCGAGTGAAAATGCTTTCGAGACCGAGACGTGACCGAGACCCTAAATAAACAGTCTCAAGACCAAAACCGGTCTCTATTACTACAACACTAGCTCTAGCTTCAGTAAGAGAAACATGCATTGGATATTTCAGCAGCCAAGACAAAAACAGTTATAGGGGTTAAAAAGTGTTTGAAATAGTTTTGTGACAGAGTAATGGAAAATATCAGCCCAACAGCTTTGTTCCATTACAGCCGTACAGCAGAGGCAGCAGCACTCCGGACACTAAGAGTGATAAACACTCTCATTCATTGAGCACAATGCAGTAAAGCCCGACTGCTGAGTGGTGGACAAAAGGCAGATTTGTCCTCGGCCAATTTTAATTCCGCTAAAAACATCGTAACATGAAAAGAACGGAGGTACTGTTTGAATTAAAGAGAGATTTGAATCTCAGAACTCTGGATAATGAAAGCACTTCACTCAGGCTGAGAGTCGTTTTAGTACACAGCATTCGCTCTGTTCAAAGATAGTTCTCCAAGGACACCGCTCGTTCACCTCAAAAATCAATCACAGAATGAAGCCAGTCTAAATGAGTCCTTAATACAATTATCAGACAACTCAAAACCACATGTGAGCTGTTAAATCAGAACTAAAGATCGGACTAATTCCTCTGAGGAATTATGGGCTATTGTTCAACCACCAGGAATCTGAAAGAGCCCGTACAATTTCATAGATACAAACTCAATCATAGATCCTGAATGTTTTCTGTATATCTCCTGCATCCAGGTGTTTTTTATATTACTAATAATCCCACTGTCTCCAAGGAGCTGTTTTTGTCACCAATACACAGTGGTGGACAGTAACAAAGTACATGTTTTGAGTATCTGTACTTCACTTGAGTATTATTTTTGGGGAACTTATTACTTTGACTCCATTTAAAGACAAATATCATCCTTTTGACTCCACAACATTTCTATCAGTGCTCTAGTTACTCTCTACTTTATCTTTGAAGTCAGCTGATGAATCTTCTTTTCTGAAATCAGATCCCAAAGACTTGTGTACTTGTGTTTAGTTTTTCTCAGTGGTGTAGTCGTACCTGGGTTGAGCGTAGATCAAACGTTCTTCAGATCAGTCGTTCATTTAGTTGTGGTGATGATGGCTATGACTGAGAAGGATGATGATTCTCTACCTGAGCACCACGGTCATATTTTAAACCCACGTTTGAGGTTTTGAAATAAAGAATGATTGTTTGTATTGTTGTAAATCTCTGATCTGTTTACCACACAAACTTCATCACAGCCTCCAAAACATCAGCATCTAACCTGAGACAGCATGTGGAGGTCTGGAGCTAACACACTGCTTTGATTCCAGAGGAACATTGTAAACTTGTCTGTGCTTGTAGTAACTTAGTTTAGATTTCATGGTAGACTTTTTAGATATGAAATCATGTTTTTAAAGGCGTTTTTCGACCGCAGGAACCAGGGTCTAAATTTAGTTCAGGGGTAGATAATCTGCCCCCTAAAAAGCCCCTGCTAGGGGGGTACTACTTTTCAAAGGTCCCAGGTCTTTCGGGCGCGGGGCCTGCAATGCTGAACGTGTCTGATTGGTAGATTAACCGCAGTGTTTTTATTCCACCCTCCATCCACAATAAAATCACACACATCTGTGATTCACTTGATTTCTCTTTCTTTCATTAGTTTTGATTTGTTCTATCTTTTTTGTATGTGTGTGTACTTTTCAAAAGAAGAAGCTGTGATTCTCTTGATTTAGCAGCTTGTAACAGTAGTCTTCTCTCAGCCCACCGTGAATGTGTCTCTCCCGGTGTTACAGTTTTAAAAGTGACCCTGTAAACTGGAGACCTTCGGCTGAACGTGTCAGTGTTTGTGGAGTTTACACAGCTGTTGAAACACAGAGGGAGTTCCTGGGAATGCAAACTAGTTTAGTTTTTATTAAGATTTCAAAATATCCTCATCAGATATTTAATGATCGTCTAAAGACGTTTATGAGGGATGCATCCGGCTGAAAGTCTCCAGTTAACAGGGTCGCTGTTTAAACCAAAACACCGGTCGATCTCTGCCACGGCTTTTTGAGTTCAAAAGGATTTTAAAGGCGTGTTGAAACGTCTTTGCTACTCGCGCTTATCTCCTCTCACGTGTTGATTCAGTGAATCCATCTGTGATGAAATATAGCACCATCTAAAACAGACCAGCTGAGTCTCTTCATGCTAACAGGCTAACTGTTGTGTTGCTCATAATGATACCTGCCTGTCTGTCTGCTTCTATGGTGTCATCTGTGATAAATGTCCTTCGTCTTTATTTTACTGCCCTCTACTGGTCTGGTGGTGTAGTGCATTTACTTTTTATTTCTCCACAAGTCACTAGCCTGATTTGCACAATCTTCAGCCCACGGTAGAAATGCAGACAACAATGGTGGTAAAGGAACTCTTTCGTTTCTGAAGGAGTAGTTCTGGGGGCTAAAAGACCCCACAACTTCTAGAGGTGGAACTGCACCTATAAACACCCCTTCAAAAGCTCATATTAACAGCAAAGAGGAACATGTTTACAGCCTAGTTCAAATTGGTCTAAATAGCTTGTATCTCCGCACAGGAACCTTTTGGTTCCAGGGTAAAGTAGTTCTGGGGGCTAAAAGACCCTGGAACTCTTGGTCGAAATGCACCTCCAGATAAACAGAACATAGCAGAATGTACACCCATGCATTCTTGACTGCTCCCATGCTTTGTGAAAATGCATTTTGAGATATTTTAAAAAGTACTTTGTATACTTTAGTATTTTCAAAAGCAAGTACTCCAGGACTTTAATTCAAGTAACAACTTTCACTTGTTTTGGAGTAATGTTTGACCAGGAGCATCTATACTTTGACTTAATTTAAGTGGTTTACTTTGCCCAACACTGCCAATACTCCAGAACATTCCCAGTGTTAAAACCTAAAGTCACTCAAACATTATAACTGAGTCAACAAACACCTTGAGATAAGTATCATAAAGACTGTGATCGAGAGAGTTAAGACGGAGACGGAGAGATAACTGGAAATGAAGCCCACTATGTTTTGAAAGGTGATCACGCTGTCTAAAGTGCTGTGCTGGGAAGAGCCTTCCAAGGGTCAAGTGAAATGTGACACATGGATATAAAGATATCCCGGCTATATTCTTCCACCTTGACACGAATAGCCAAGGGGAAAGTCATGAAATGAAGGCACACGCGGAGGTACAAGGGAGAGAGGATCAAAGAGAAGCAATAAACCCAGCCTCTAATCTTCCCAATGTGAAGTTACAAATCTAAAGAGCAGTTGTTCAACAGGTGTGGACCAGGAGACAGAAAGAACAGTTAATGAAAAAGACGAGTAACATGTGGGTTTGCTGGCAGACGAGAGGAGGGAGGACTTTGCAGCTGTTGGCTTGCTTTGATCAGGTGTAGGGATATGAATAATATCTTATCAGATTGAAACAAAGAAACAGGTAGAATCGCATTATGTTATGGTGAAGGGAGGACGATGCTTGTCAGTGCTACCGTAAGTTCAAACAAGGTTGTCACGAGGTCAAGAGCTTTGAGTTGATATTCCATCCAAGACTTTAAAGGGAAGGGATAATCTGAGATTTACCCTCGCCGCCTGCTGCATGACTTCTACAAATCCTGAGAAAGCATGTGTGTGAGGAAAGATGTTGGTGCACCAGAGGACATGTCTCAGATTTTTAAGGGGTGGAGGCACACACAGGGTTTTTAATAGACTTTAAAAGGCATGAAAATATACAACGTTTCGGGCATTACCAGAAATAAGACGAAGTTTAGGATATCAAGATGAGATCAGACTGAGTCCTGTCTGTAAGATGGGACTGGATCTGATCCTGTCTTGATGTTGTGTCTTTGTTAATAATAGAACATAGAGTACGGTCTAGACCTGCTCTGTTTGGAAAGAGTCTAAGGATAACGTTTTGTTGTGATTTGGATATATAAATAAAGATTGATTGGCTCAGTCAGCTCATCAGTCATCTGTTGTCATGTTCTGAAGTGGCGTATAATAAATGAACGGGCCCTCGCACACCTGCAGCTGCCGCCTACGTGAGCCACCGCCACATGTAAACCATCGCCGATATAAGCCACCACATGATGTGAAAGCAAGATCTGAGAGTATATACCACCTGTGCCCCTTGGGTGGTGCAAATGTTCCAAGTTATTGGCAGATTGCCAAGAAAACCTCACACTTCAGAGTCTGCCATGCCCACAATTTTAATCTGAATGGTATGCCTCGAAAGATTTGGAATTGTCAATATGTCTGCTATAGAATGTGCCTTGTTTGGACTGAATTGGAGAAAAACTCTAGGAGGAGCTCTCAAAAGTATGCACCCTTATTTGGGCGTCATTCTTCACATTCAAAGCTGTATGTGTGTTTGATGCACCGCTTGATGCCATGAATATGCGTACAAATTTTCAAGCATGTAGCTCAGAATAACCTCTATGGGGAGGGTTTTTTGAAAACTGTAGGGGGCGCTAGTGAGCACATTTTTTCGACTTTTTTTGTGACACCCATAAAATGTCGCAATTTTCCCAAGGACTGATGAGTGTGTTGTATGAGGTGAGATTACGTGCATTTTAAAGTCCCAAAAATCCATTTTCCGACATTTATTTTTGATGCCCTGCCCCAAAGTCTGCCACGCCCACAACTTTCGTCTGAACGGAATTTGTTCTGATCATTTTTTTCTCATCTATGGGTCTACTGTAGGTTGACCTTGGTTTGGACTGAATCGGAGGAAAGCCCTAGGAGATAATAGCAAAAGTATGCACCCTTATTTGGACGTTTTTGGACACTTTTTGGAGCCATTTTTAATTTTCAAAAATAGGTGGCGCTCTTCCTGTCGAGTTTCGGATATGGGTGCAAGAGGTTTCTTTGTGCGTCCTGATGCCATAAATATGCATGAAAATTTTCAAGCATGTAGCTCAAAATAACCCCAATACGGGGGCTTTTTTGAAAATTTTAGGGGGCGCTAGCAAGCACATTTTTGCACATTTTTTTGCGAGACCCATAAATTAGTAAATTTTTTACCAGGCCTGATGAGTGTGCAAAAATATCTGCGCTCTCATTCACGTTCAGGGGTCCAAAAATGTGTTTGAAGTCGCCCGACAAAGGATAAAAATCAATCCTTAGTGTACAATAGGGCCTTCGCCACCATTGGTGCTCGGGCCCCAATAACTTCACTATTAATCACTCACCTCATTTTACTTCATCACTCTTAAAGGAAACAACCTCATCAGGCAGACTGCCTGATGAGGTTGATGCATGTAGGGGGCGTGGTCTCAATAGCCCTGCATTAAGCAGTGTGCTATGTGCATGTGATTGAGGAATAGCATATACATTCAACTGTACTTGAATGAAATCTGGTTGTTTTAGTCAGGATTATGCTAAAATATATTTTCCCCAACTATATTTAAGTTCCCTATTAAGAGCCAACCTTCAATTTAGTAAATTCCTGGTTTATTCCTGTTTATTCCCATAAATTCCCGTTTATTCCCGTTAATTCCCGTTAATTCCCATGGAAAGTTTCCAACTTTGAAACTTCCTTGAATTTTGCAACCCTAAATTGGACCCATGAATTGCTTGCCACACTGACAACTTTTCACTTCAAGGAACATAACCTCACTTCAACTCTGAATGCTTGAAGGTTTTTGTATTGCTCAGTTCTAAATTTACATAAAATAACATTGACATGATTAAGAGCAGAAACAGCACCGTGAGGAACCTCATCATCACATCCCTGGGAGACGTCGTACACTGGAAGCACTATGTCTGAACACACAGACAAATGTGATGAGGAATCTCTCTGAAGTGTTAGAGTTTGATGAACTGACTCAAACATATGGGATGGGATCAAAGTGTGCGCCTGTTGCTACGTCAAGGGATCCTCTTTGGCGTCTCCCTGGAGCCAACAGCTCTCAGTTCTGTCCCATCTCCCCGTGATGAAGGCATCATTACAATCGTCTTTCTATCCTCCATTTAAAAGCTTTTGCGGTGACCTTTCTTACCTCTCTTTGTTCTCCTCTAGAACAAACCCTGAGCAGTACTCTTCACCCCGTAAGAGCATCCAGAGGATACAGATACATAAAAAGATTCTTCTGATCTTTCCTGCTTTTACAGGCGCTGCACAGGATGAGGAAGAGACGGATGAGTGCTTTCTAATGTCACTCTTGGTTAGTGACGTAGAGCACAGGCACTCAAATCGGCACATGTTGCTGCACAGAGATATTTTCTTGGAATGACAGAAATTTTAAGATTGATCAAAACAACACAAACAGCTCAACACTGTAATAAGTATAAAACTACTACCCATGATTATATGCAGCTCATTCTGATGTGTCTTTTAATTGAATAACAACATACCCGATCTTTTATTATCAAAATACAACAAATCAACGTATATCAGTCATAGCGGGCCTTTAAACCAGGCTGTGTTGTCTTCTTTTATCTGTATGCCTCACCTCGGTGCACTAGTTCTGTCAGTGACTGATTTGTTACCAAGCGGCAATCTCCAATCTCAAAATATGAAGCCAATGCAGAAGTGTTACAAACTGCAGTCCCTCGAGTGTCCACTTGAGGCTGGCTGCAGAAACACCAGAAACCACATACACACCCATTCAAAGAAGACGATATTTACAGCAGAAATAAACATGTTTACAGCCTGGTACAAAGTCCGGATAGCTCATTTCTCTATCCGCACACACTGTACAGGGAGGAATTATTAGAACTTGTTATTTTCGAAGATATTAAACTTAAAAGTTTTGCCCAAATAAGGACATGACTGACTTGATTGACAGGTGGGCACACAGTAGCTGATAGCGAAAAGCTAAAGGCCCACCTCTTTACCTCACACTAGCTCCACAGAAGTTATTATTATCTTTTTTTATATACTTTATTGCGTCAATATTATGCATACATGAGATACATCTCTTACAGGTTTAAACCTTTTTAAAGGTGACATATCACACTTCTTTCATCAATATATATTGGTCTAAGAGGTCCCCAAAACATGTCTTTAAAGTTTATGCTCAAAAAAACACTTTGAAATCCGATTTTGGTCTGCCTGAAAAACCCTCTTCTTCAGTCCTCCTCAGATCACTCTGTTTTCTCTCTGACCACGCCCCCTCAGGAAGTGGATGTGCCTCGGCTCTCCAGTACGTTGATCTAATGTTTACATGTTGGCTGAATATACATGGCTGCTCAGAGATCGCGTTACTTCAACCCTCTGAATCTGATCCAGAATCTGATCCTGACGGAGAGGCGCCTGTAGCAGGACCTTTCTGAAGGATTGGTCACAGATTTAGTGTTTCTTGTTGTTTTATTTATCATTATGTAGACGTGTGTCTTGGTACACAGCGACGAACATGTAGCTATGTGGCTATGCTAACTAGCGCTAGCACTTATCCATGACAAATAAAAATCATCCACTAGATCTTAAAATCTGCAGACGTGGGGAGTCAAACCGACCTTTGTGTTTATTAAGACAGCCTACAACTAGCATGCCTCCCTCCTAAGCTCCTTGTTAGCACACATTTGTGCAGGTAATGAAAAACTGAGGAGGGATTCGGTATTATTTTATACAGTCTATGAGCTGAACAAGCTCCGAGCTCTGACTCCGTGACAGACCGGATATTGTTGTGACGTAACAAAAACACGGAAGTCTGAAACGGCTGGTTTCACACACATTTACAGAAAGGTGGAGAAATCAGAACAGGGGCAGAATGGATTTTTTTCATTCTCGGGGGGTTTGTAGACATGCCAGGGACACATATTTCAGATAGAGAACCATTAAAAAGTCCATTTTGCATGATATGTCACCTTTAACACAACATTTTGATTGACATTTTGTGACCATCCAACCATACAAAATCAGAAGGGTATATAATAATAATCAAAGCTAAGATTGAAAAATACATAAATAAACTTATAAATAACCCCCCAAAAAACAGGCTTCTCTATTTTAATATACTTATACAGATACATAACATTACAATTATTCATATCGTCTCTTTGCTTTGAAAGAAACCCATCTTTTTTCAAACAGCTTTTCACTTTTTTATATTCTGAAAGTTCCTTTTTCCATCGAGTAAAAGTTATCTACTGTTTCTAACCACTTGTATACATTTTGAGATTTCTTTTTTTTCCCAGTTTCTTGGGATTTGCTTGAGTGCTGTTATTCTCAATATCCAGAAGAGGTATAACTCACTTTTTAGTCTTTTAGGAAAGTGGTTCCCAAACTTTTGACCCCCAAAACATAGGTGACAAAGACTCGTGACCCCCACTGTCCCTCAAAGTGATTTAATGTGGCTTCATTTAGCTGGTCTGCAGAAAATTAGCCTACCTATATGACTTAGGAGTCATCTGACAGAAAGAAAGACAGAAATCTCATTACATTTTCTATTTTCAAGGTTTTATTTCAAATTTAGCTACTATTTTTGTCAATATTTTTCACTTTAATGGGTAAAATGTACTATTTTTAGATAACTTAAAATCAAAAAAAAATTTCTGGAAGGCATCGCCCATTTGTGTCTTGCAACCCCCCAGGGGGGTCCCGACCCACACTTTGGGAACCCCTGCTGTAGGACGAGCTCCCAGGAGTATATTTTGTTTTCCTACATTGCTACTTTTGCCGAACATCTGTTTCATTTCACTTAGTACATGGGACCAATAAGTTTGAATTTTCCTGCATGCAAAAAAAATATGTGTGTGGTCTGCATTATTTCCTCCACATTCTCTCCAGCAACTGGCACTGTTTTGTGCATATTTTGATATGATAGATGGTGTTCTAAAATACCCTACATTGATTTTCCATACATATTCCTGCCAATAGGGTGATCTTATGTAGCGACAAATGTCCTCAAAAGCTTACCTCGACAGAAGTTAGCTTGAGTTCAGCATTTCCAATATGATGACTGGCTTCAAAACAGCTCTTCAGGAACAGATTGTTGACGTCAGGGATACTTCGTCCATGTATTATACAGTCTATGATTGTTACTGGTCTTATTCAATATGCATTTTTCATTTACATGTGAAGTTTCACAATCAGAAAGGGAGCTGTCTAAGATTGACGTTCATTGACAACAAGCATGCATACAACACCGTGGTTCCCCTCAGGCTCTTCACAAAGCTCAAGGTTTGGGGATTTAATCGGGTGGTGCCGGCAGCCATAACCCTGCAGGCACTGTGCATATTTTAGTTGGCCAATCATTGTTATGTCTATCTTGAAAATCAAACTGGGTTCGATCCTGTCTTTGGATTTGCATTCAAGAAGATATGAATACTTTAATTCAGAATTAAATAATTCTGAATTAAAGTATTTTCCTTTGTGTTTACATGGAAATAGTAATTCAGAATTGAGGTTTACATTGAAAACATGTGGAATCGACTTTATTCAATTCTGCTTAAGGTCTGGGGGTTGGGAAGGGTTCTGATTGGACAGGGGTGGACGTGATGTATTTATGTCTACCAGAAGAAAACAGACTCCAGTTCCTGCTTCTTTCATTTTTGGTTACAACATGGAAGACCACACAATAAGTACAATTTTCACTTTGATTTTGATTATAGTTTTGAATAAGTAGCTCGACACAAACATACTGCTTCACTTTCATCAGCTGAGGAGGAGAAGAGAGATAGAGGACCGGAGAAGGGAGGGAGGTGGAAGACCGTACTTTGGCGAATCAAAGCCAACAGTTAATGGAACGGCTGCTCTAACTCAGCCCACTGACACATCCTGCCACATCTTCTAAGGCTCCTTTTAAATAAATAGTCTCGACTTGAGTCCAGCGCTTGGTTCAAGCGGCCATCCAGGAATATGTGCCAGCCAGCGCGGAATATGTGCATCATCGCGACAGGACAAGGAAACAAGCATGCACAGAACGACCGGAACTAATTTAAAGCAGAATGAACGTATACATGATCGAGGAATTATTTAATCGGATTTAAAATCAGAATAAACCAGACACTTACTTTGGATTTAAGTTTAATTCATAATGGTCATTTTCATTCGGGATTAGATGTTTACAAGGTCATTTTTAATCTTTTTAAAGAGGATTTGATTTTTATTCTGAATTAAAAGTCTCATCTAAACGTAGCCATTATGTCACCAGTTCCCATGGTCACACTTTCAACCAAAACACCTGTGACTGGTGGTAACATCAGTGGATTTGGGCCAGAGGTCATTTTTGTTGTGCACACTTGAGTTCACACTTAAATAAAGCTAGTTTAAAGTTTAGTCCACTCAGATTGAAATGGACTAGCTCAGGTTCGTACTTCAAAAATGTAAAGTATGAACTCACAGTCCAATAAAAATAATAACTAGCTCACATTCATTCATTTTTCAGCTGCACCTAGCGTCTCGTTTTTGATGAAGTCTCCTCTGTTTTGACCTCTACCTTTGGATCACTGACATTTCCCAAACTACACGGTTATATGCTCCTATAGAAGCAAGAAGATATACAGTTTAAATACAAGAAACCCTATATTGGTATATGTTTACCACTTAAAGGTGACATATCATGCAAAATTGACTTTTTAATGGTTCTCTACCTGAAATATGTGTCCCTGGCATGTCTACAAACCCCCGAGAATGAAAAAAATCCATTCTGCCCCTGTTTTGATTTCTCCACCTTTCTGTAAATGTGTGTGAAACCAGCCGTTTCAGACTTCAGTGTTTTTGTTACGTAACAACAATATCCGGTCTGTCACGGAGTCAGAGCTCGGAGCTTGTTCAGCCCATAGACTGTATAAAATAATACTGAATCCCTCCCCCGTTTTTCATTACCTGCACACATGTGTGCTAACAAGGAGCTTAGGAGGGAGGCATGCTAGTTGTAGGCTGTCTTAATAAACACAAAGGTCGGTTTTACTCCCCACGTCTGCAGATTTGAAGATCTAGTGGATGATTTTTATTTATCATGGATAAGTGCTAGCGCTAGTTAGCATAGCTACATAGCTACATGTCGTAGCTGTAGCTGTGTACCAAGACACACGTCTACATACCGACAAATAAAACAACAAGAAACACTAAATCTGTGACCAATCCTTCAGAAAGGTCCTGCTGCCTTTCTGGCAGAGGTCGGTTTTACTCCCCACGTCTGCAGATTTGAAGATCTAGTGGATGATTTTTATTTATCATGGATAAGTGCTAGCGCTAGTTAGCATAGCCACATAGCTACATGTTCGTAGCTGTGTACCAAGACACACGTCGACATACTGATAAATAAAACAACAAGAAACACTAAATCTGTGACCAATGGTTCAGAAAGGTCCTGCTGCAGGCGCCTCTCTGTCAGGATCAGATTCTGGATCAGATTCAGAGGGTTGAAGTAACGTGATCTCTGAGCAGCCGTGTATATTCAGCCAACATGTAAACATTAGATCAACGTGCTGGAGAGCCGAGGCACATCCACTTCCTGAGGGGGCGTGGTCAGAGAGAAAACAGAGTGTTCTGGGGAGGACTGAAGAAGAGGGTTTTTCAGACATGCCCAAGTGTTTTTTTGAGCATAAACTTTAAAGACATGTTTTGGGACCTCTTAGACCAATATATATTGATGAAAAAAGTGTAATATGTCACCTTTAAATTCAAGCTGTACCAGTAAAATGTGCGTTCTATTTAAACTGCTCTGCCTGCCTTCTCTTCCTGCTCCCCCTGCAAACCTCTTCACAACCCTCCTCCACCTCAGCTCCTCCTCCTTCTTTCTGCTGTGTCTGATTTCACCAGTGTGATATGTATCGTCACTGATGCTCGCTCTGTTCTGTACTCCGAAGGTTTCTTTGCTGATGCTCTCCCTGCCTTGGCTTTTCATGTTTGTACCATTGACTGTATAAATAATGGACGTAGTATCCATGACGTCACCCATCTGTTTCTGAAGCGCTGTTTTGAAGCCAATCATCGGCGGCAGCCATGTTGCTGTTGCCAAGCGATTGTGACGTAAAGAGGCGGGCTTTGAGCCTCCTGGCTAACAGTTACAGTGTTCCCGCCTGTCAATCAAGTCAGCTGTGCCTCTTGTTAGGAAGACTCGTAACCTCAATAACTTTGAAATGACTGTGTTATGAAAAAATTCAACCCCCCATAGAGTGTGTGTCAATCGAGAAATGAGCTATCCAGACTTCACTCATCTTTTGAACCAAACTGTAAACATGTTTATCTCTGCTGAAAAGATCGTCCTCTTTGAATTGATGTGTATGTGGTTTCCAGTACTTCCGGATCCAGCCTCAAGCAGATCCTCAATGAACTGCAGTTTTTAGCACTTGGACTCATATTTTTAGACCGAATGTTGCCGCTTGGTTTGCACATGAAAGAGATGTGAAGTGTGCTCTCCCCACCTCAGGCTTTGGAATTCCATGGAAGGGCAAGGAGCTCCACGAACAGAGACATACCTCCAAATATAACTTATTGCATGAAAATGATACATGATTTTGATGATATGGTCCTGACTAAAACATTTTGTATTTTAAGAATGAAAGTCTGAGGTGTGAGAGTCTTTGAGCAAAACTTAACAGTACAAAATTGAGGCTGCACATTTTGACACCTGTTAGCTGCTACCCTGCTCTGAAAACTGAGGAACACAGATTACTAAAAAAAAAATTCTGAATATTTGGCTAAAGGCTCTGATTCTAAAAAACCAATACCATTTCACAGGGAAAGTCTGCTGGATGATTGAGTGGTGAGACATAGTGAACATCCCTTAAAATGAAACACCAAACACAAATAGTTGAATATTCTCCATTCTCAAAACTATACGTCTGTAAAACCAAACACATACATGCAGTATTCATAAATATGAGATTTCCCATCACAATCTGGACTGATTTATTCATGACACTCCTTCAAATGTTCTCCATAGTTGGCCTCAGCAGTACTGCAGCTTTAGCCGCGCTGAGTGCATGCCAAGTGCCGTAAATCTGACATCTGCTGCTGAGAAACACAGCGCTCAGCTACTTTTGGCAACTCTCAGAACCTCTTAGAACCGACGTGAGCACTTGTTCCCCGTCTCACTTAGTGTGCTTAGACAACACTTAGGGTAATTACAACAACGAAAACATGCCAGTGCTTTATTGTGGGGCTGGCATTGCTATGGAAGCAAATCAGTCCCCTAGAAATTAGCAGTCCAAAAAAACTGAACATTTTCAGGGTTTTTGAAACAGACAACAAAGTGTCCTCTGTGATGAGGCCTCTGCTGAGAGCTGAATCTATGCAGCTACTAATACGTCCACAAGTTTACACAGTCCAAGCTTTCTGAGAGGATTCTTCCTCGTAGCTCCCTGAACATTAAGATGGTGGCTGGGGTGTGAAATGCAAATTTACAAAGGATTAAACCAAGCGGCAACCTCCGGTCTAAAAATATGAGTCAATGCGGAAGTGTTAAAAGCTGCAGTTCATCGAGGATCCACTTGAGGCTGGCTCCGGAAGTACAGGAAGTCACATACACATGAATGGGGAAAAGACGATCTTTGCAGCATTAATAAACATGTTTACAGCCTGGTACAAAAGATGAGTGTAGTCTGAATAGCTCATTTCTCGATGTCCTCTCACTGTGAGGGGGGTGAATTTTTTTCTAATTTGGCAATTTCAAAGATATTGAGATTACCAGTCTTCCAATGAGAGGCACAGCTGCCTGCAGGAACACTGCAGCTGTTGGCTAGGAGGCTCAAAGCCCGCCTCTTTACGTCACACTGGCTCAACAGAAGCAATATGGCTGCCACAGCCGATTGGTCTCAAAACAGCTCTTCAGAAACAGATGGGTGACGTCACAGATACTACGTCCATATTTTTTTACAGTCTATGGATTAAACACTTTTACAAAGTTTGGAGACAAATTTACATTTTGGAAAACATTTTACCAAGAACGAAACTAATTTACATTTAAGAAAACTAATTTACTACATCATAAACACTTTTAAAGAGACGGAACATTTTTACCAGAAACAAATTTACAAAACACAGATTCTACCGGAAAAGGAATGTACCAAATACAGGAAGTGATACAGAAGTGATCAAGTGAGTGGTTTGTTTCGGCCGAGAGAAACAAGCTATACAGCCAATCACAGGTAATTCTGATGTGTCCTTTCAAAATAAAAGCCAAACAGAATTTGAAAAATACACCAAAATCATCTGCCTCCCCACACCCAACCTGTCTGACCTCAACAACAGAGCCATCACACGCAGAGCACGCACTATAACACTGGACCCCCAACACCCCCTCTACTCGGTCTTCACACTACTCCCCTCCGGTCGCAGGTACAGATCCCCTTACTGTAGGCGAGCCCGGTTTGGCAGAAGCTTCGTCCCATCGGCCATAGCACTGCTAAACAGAATGCCACTGTAATGTGTTCGGTGTGTTTATATGTGTCCGGTGTGCATATATGTGTCCAGTGTGTTCATATGTGTTCGGTGTGTTTTATATGTGCCCAGTGTGTGCATATGTGTCTGGTGTGTATATTTGTGGGATGCGGGGCACCATTGCTGTGAGGCTGGGTGGATGGTTATGGTTATTGTGTTCATACATGTATTCCTGTACAGACGGTGGCAACAAATCTCCTTATTAAGGACAAATAAAGATCTATCTATCTATCTATCTATCTATCTATCTATCTATCTATCTATCTATCTATCTATCTATCTATCTATCTATCTATCTATCTATCTATCTATCTGATAATTCTGGATATTTTCAATCAGAGATTATGAATAAAAAAATCATAGTTTTTACTCTCTCATTGTAGTTCAAACTAATAGTGGAACACTGCTCAGTGAAAACTGAGATTTGTTCCTAATCTCTGATTGAATCTATGTTTAGTAAATGCAGAAAGTTTTGACCTGCCTGTAGACGCCACATTAGATTTATTTGACAAGCTTGTAATGCCGGTTATGTTGTATGCATGTGAAGTGTGGGGGTTTGAAAATATAGATTTACTGGAAAAATTACACCTTAAAATCCTGAAGTATACCCTAAAAGTTATAATGACAACCTGCAATAACATGGTGTATGGCAGGGGTGTCAGACATGGGTTCAAATCCGGCCCGCGGAACCACTTTGCAAAGTGAAGAAATTACAGAGAACACATTGACTGGAATTTTTCCATGAAAGTAACTACTATTTCAGATTTGTCCTCTGGGGGGGTCACATAAAATCATAGGAGTAAACCAAAACCTGAACAATGCTTTTTTTCTTAAAGTGAGAAGATAGATTACTTGCTATTTGCAAAATTCAGTTGAGATCAGGCGGCAACCTCTGGTCTATAAAATATGAGTCCAATGTGGAAGTGCTAAAAACTGCAGTTCATTGAGGATCCGCTTGAGGCTGGCTCAAGACGATCTTTACAGTAGAAATAAACATGTTTACAGCCTGGTACAAAAGACAAGTGTAGTCTGGATAGCTCATTTCTCTATCGGCACACACTGTAGGGGTTGAGTTTTTTTCTAATGCAGCAATTTGGAAGATATTGAGATTATGAGTCTTCCACTGAGAGGCACAGCTGACTTGACTGACAGGCGGGAACACTGTAGTTGTTGGCTAGTCAGCCAGCCTCTTTACATCACAATAGCTTGACAGCAGTCGAGCAGCATATTGTATACAGTCTATGGTGCTGACTGAGTGAACCAGAAGCTGAAAAGCATTTTTTTTTTCAGGACTTTTTTTCTTAAAGTGATAAAATAAATGACTTGCTGTTTTGAGATTCATAAAGATTTTTTTGGGCACTATAAGATGATCCACTAACTACTAACACTAGCACTACACTGCTGCGTACAACACTGTCCAGCAAGCAAACTGTTCATGCTGGAACTGAGGAGTCCAAAATAGTCAACTTTACCTTCTTCATTATTATAATCTATCTGTTCTTTTGCAGTAAACATTAAATTCGGTGTCAGGTGAATGGATAACTTGTGTGTTTGGTGTGTTCGCAGCAGGTCTCAGCGCTTAAAGAGCAAAAGCCCACTGTGAGACTCATCATGGCAAAAAAGACCATACAAACATATTATGTTCTGATTTTACTGGTCCGGCCCACTTCAGATCAATTTGGGCTGTGTGTGGCCCCTGAACTGAAATGAGTTTGACACCCCTGGTGTATGGCATGCTGGGAACATACCCACTCTGTATGTCAGTTAACTAAATAATTATTGGCCACTGGGGGAGGTTGATCACAGGTAAAGTTAAACCGAGTAATGTATAACTATCTGTGGCACCATGGGCTTTAAAGGTTAAACAGATACTGGATGACTGTGGCCTGTCTTACCTCTGGATCAACACAGCAGTGTAACAACATTAACTGGCTTAGATGAACTGTTGAACAGAGGCTTAAAGATCAGTTTTTGCAAAAGTGGCAAGGTGAACTGGATAAAATGACATCATGTGATTTATATGTACAATTTAAACAAGATATACAACTAGAAAAATATTTTTTATTTGAAAAGCAGAAGTATAGACAGGTTATCTGTAATTTTAGAATGAATAACACCAGGATCCCTAAGGTTACTGGAAGGTATAAAGGCCTGGATAGAAAACTGAGGATTTGTAATCTCTGTAATGATGATCGTGTAGGGGATGAGGACCATATTTTCTTTGAATGCAGGAATACAAGCATTCTGAATAATAGAGAGAGGTTCATACCCAGGTATTATTTCCAACGTCTCTCTGTGTTTAAATTAATTATATTGTTGCAATCAGATAAGCCAAGATTAGGGGCTTTTCTGAAGAATGTCCTTCCATTGTTGAAATAAGATCTGTTGTACTTCAGCCATGCTGTGTGCCATCATTATATATTTTTTATGTATTTTTAATTTATGTTCTGTCTATGGCTCAATACCGTGTGATCATGGTCTGAGCGTCAAATTAAAATGAATGAATGAATGAAAATGAAAATATCCAGAATTACTACAGTTTTTTCAAATTTCGTTTGGATTTTATTTTGAAAGGACACATCAGAATGACCTGTGATTGGCCGGACTGCTCCCATACAGACATATAAAGAGTAGACGCCGCATCGACCGCCACTACCTATTGGCGTTGGCGAGCTGTGGGGCTGCCATCTTGGTCCAGTCACCCGCTCCACTCAGTGTAATCTGTTTGGCAGGCGCAATTAATCAATCATAACTTGCTGAATACTAAATTGATTTCATGCAGGGTTTTTCTTCTACATGTAGGTATGATGAAGGACACATGGTTCGGCGTATTTTAATATTCATAGTGGGCTTAACAGTAGTAGAATATTCTGGTATGTGATATATGTGATGTATGATAGGTATTTTGCTGCACAGTGCTCTGGCATCTTGAAGTCTCTGCTGCTTCAGTAAACGTTTACAGGTAGGATCATGGGTGGGACGACCGCACAAAGATGGCGGCCGTATTTCTTGCGCCCCAGCAGCCAATACGGCGTCTACTCTTTATATGTCTATCCGCTAAAACAAACTCAATCACTTCCTGTATTTGGTGCGTTCCTTTTCCGGTAGAATCTGCCGTTTGTAAAATTGTTTCAGGACTGGTAGAAATGTTCCGTCTCTTTAAAAGTGTTTCTGATTTAGTAAATTTGAATTACTCTTCCAAGCCACCGTACTTAAGACCATCATGAAGTATGATGTAATGATTCCTGTGTCTACTGCCAGAGCTCTGCCTTCCTTCAGCTGTTTCTGTCATTTATGAGTGTGTGTTTCAGGATTTCATTAACAGTCAAACGACTGGTTAGAGTTGTGCTGATGAAAGTCTATCATTTAAATTGAAGCGGGTGCTTTGCTATGGCGGTTTGATAAGCAGGTCAAAGCATTTCTTTCTCTCTCTCTCTCTCTCTCTCTCTCTCTCTTTCTCTCTCTCTCTCTCTCTCTCTCTCTCTCTCTCTCTCTCATAAAGGAGACTAAGAACTGTTGAGTTGCTGAAATCATGTGTCAGGTTCAATTTGATTCAGTCTAAATTGTAAGTCAGCCTTGTAAATACTAACATCAGGCATCAGGCAGCACATTTGTAATGGTCTGAGACGTTTATTGCAGTAGGAGAACATTGTGTTTGGTGTTCAGGCCGCAGCCTCACCGCTCCTTGCAGATTTACTTTACATGCAGAAATACTCTAATATCTTGAACCCCCGAGTCAGAGCCTGCAGGTGGATGCTGGGGAGGTGGTGGGGCTTAAGAGTGAAAGCTCAGTCCTGGTGCAGGGCAGAGAGAGAGAGAGACTGAAATCCTGCAGCTGAAATAGACCGCTAAATTGGATACGTTTGTCAGGTGATTGTGAGAATGATGCACGCCAGCTGTGAAGTCAGTGCAGTGCCAGGCTGAACTAGCCTACAGGTGTTACTCCATTAACCCCGAGCAGTGAAACAAGACATGCCTGCACACTCAGGTTTCAGTGCTTACTGTTACATTTACTCCTCTAGACTTATAAGGGGGTATAAAGCTGGAGCTGTTTGCTACAAAATACAGTTGCAAGAAAAAGTATGTGAACCCTTTGGAGTTACCTGATTTCTGTATAAATTGGTGATAAAATGTGTTCTGATCTTCATCTAAGTCCCAACAATAGACAAACACAGTCTGCTTAAACTAATACCACAAAAAAATATATGTTTTCATGTTTTTATTGACCACACTATGTAAACATTCACAGTGCAGGGTGAAGAAAGTATGCGAACCCAGAGGCTAAGGACTTCTCTAAGATCTAATTTGAGTCTGAAGTCTGCCTACCTGGTGTCCAATCAATAAGAAGAGATTGGTGGTGTTGGTTAAAGCTGCCCTGCACTTTAAAACGTTTTGAGTTTGTTATTTTCAAGAAGCATTGCCTGATGTGAACCGTGCCTCGCACAAAAGAGCTCTCAGAAGACCTACGATTAAGACTTGTTGACTTGCATGAAGCTGGAAAGGGTTACATGAGTATATCTAAAAGCCTTGAAGTTCATCATCTACAGTCAGACAACTGATCTATAAATGGAGACAGTTCAGCACGGTTACTACTCTTCCTATAGTGGCCGTCCTGTAAGGATGACTGCAAGAGCACAGCGCAGAATGCTCAATGAGGTGAAGAAGAATCCTAGAGTGTTAGATAAAGACTTAGTCAAATCTCTGGCACATGCTAACATCTCTGTTGATGAATCTACGATACGTTAAACACTGAACAAGAATGGAGTTCATGGGAGGACACCACGGAGTATCCACTGCTGTCCACATGAATTACTGCTGCAGGTTTGAAGTTTGCAAAAGAGAACCTGGATGTTCCACAGCACTACTGAATAATATTCTGTGGACAGATGAAACCAAAGTTGAGTTGTTTGGAAGGAACACACAACAGTATGTGTGGAGAAATAAAGGCACAGCACACCAACATCAAAACCCCATCCCAACTGTGAAGGATGGTGGAGGGGGCATCATGGTTTGGGTCTGCTCTGCTGCCTCAGGGTCTTGACGGATTGCTATCATCGACGGACAATAAATTCCCAAGTTTATCAAGACATACTGCAGGAGAACTTAAGGCCATCGATTCATCAACTGATGCTCTACAGAAGATGGGGGATACAACAGGACAACGACCCAAAGCACAGAAGTCAACCAACTTCAGAATGGCTTCAACAGATGAAAATCCACCTTCTGTAGCGGCTCTGTCAGAGTCCTGACCTCAACCCGATTGAGATGCTGTGGCATGACCTCAAGAGAGAGATTCACACCAGACATCCCATGAACATTCCTGACCTGAAAAGTTTTGTTAAGAGTAGTGGTCCATATGGTTTACCATAAGGGGTGTGGCTATTTTTGTTCTTATGTAGCTGTGTATTGCATCAGTAACAGTAAGAGACTGCGTGCTGTAACATTTTGATCACCTTTTCATGACGTTGTGTTGACTCGACAGAAGTTTGTGTACAGTCATGGCCAAAAGTTTTGAGAATAACACAAATATTACATTTTCACAAAGTCTGCTGCTTCAGGGTTTTTAGGTGTTTTTGTCAGATGTTTCTATGGTATAATGAAATACAATTAGAAGCATTTCATAAGTATCAAAAGCTTTTATTGAGAATTACACAGAATTCATGCAATAAGTCAATATTTGCAGTGTTGACCCTTCTTTTTCAAGACCTCTGCAATTCTCCCTGGCATGCTGTCAATCAACTTCTGGACCAAATCCTGACTGATGGCAGTCCATTCTTGCATAATCAATGCTTGGAGTTTGTCAGAATTTGTGGGTTTTTGATTGTCCACCCGCCTCTTGAGGATTGACCACAAGTTCTCAATGGGATTAAGATCTGGGGAGTTTCCTGGCCAAGGGCCCAAAATCTTAATGTTTTGTTCCCCGAGCCATTTTGTTATGACTTTTGCTTTATGGCAAGGTGCTCCATCATGCTGGAAAAGGCATTCTTCATCACCAAACTGCCCTTGGATGGTTGGGAGAAGTTGCTCTCGGAGGACGTTCTGGTACCATTCTTTATTCATGGCTGTGTTTTTAGGCAAGATTGTGAGAGAGCCCACTCCCTTGACTGAAAAGCAACCCCACACATGAATGGTCTCAGGATGCTTCACTGTTGGCAAGAGACAGGACCGATGGTAGCGCTCACCTCGTCTTCTCCGAACAAGCCTTCCTCCAGATGCCCCAAACAATGGGAAAGGGGATTCATCAGAGAACATGACTTTACCCCAGTCCTCAGCAGTCCAGTCCCTGTACCTTCTGCAGAATATCAGTCTGTCCCTGATGTTTTTACTGGAGAGAAGTGGCTTCTTTGCTGCCCTCCTTGACACCAGGCCTTCCTCCAAAAGTCTTCCCCTCACAGTGCGTGCAGATGCACTCACACCTGCCTGCTGCCATTCCTGAGCAAGCTCTGCACTGGTGGTGGCCCGATCCCGCAGCTGTAACACCTTCAGGAGACGGTCCTGGCGCTTGCTGGACTTTCTTGGGCGCCCTGGAGCCTGTTTGGCAACAATTGAACCTCTCTCCTTGAAGTTCTTGGTAATTGGATAGACAGTTGACTGAGGTGCAATCTTACTCGCTGCTATAAACTTCCCTGTTAGGCCCTTTTTGTGCAATGCAATGATGGCTGCACGTGTTTCCTTGCAGGTAACCATGGCTAACAGATGAGGAACAATGGTGTCATGCACCATCTTCCTTTTAAAGTGTCCAGTCACTCAATCATGACAGATTGATCGCCAGCCTTGTCCTCATCAACACCCACACCTGTGTTAATGTGTGTGACACCTGTGTGTCATTGAAATGATGTTAGCTGGTCCTTTTGTGGCAGGGCTGAAATGCAGTGGAAATGTGTTTTTGGTGATAAAGTTCATTTTCAAGGCAAAGAGGGACTTTGCAATGAATTGCAGTTGAGCTGATCACTCCTCATAACATTCTGGAGTATATGCAAATTGCCATTTTAAAAACTGAAACAGCAGACTTTGTGAAAATTAATAGTTGTGTCATTCTCAAAACTTTTGGCCATGACTGTATAGCGGCCTCCCCTCCAATTGTGTTTGGTCAATTTTGTATTGTTGGTGTGTATTTTGACATGTGGGTCAATGTGTGCGCCCGTTTAGATGTATATGTATGTATGCTTGTGTGTTTCTGCGGGCATGTATATGTGTGCACTTGTGTGGACGTGCCTGTGCTTGTGCATGTCTGTGCAGGCAGATATATGTTGATATGGATAAGGGGGTACCTGCCTCTAGATGAGGTTGGTACTGTTGTTTTTGATTTCAGTGATATATTTTGAACCCTGACTTTACATCCTGATGGGGGGGGGGGGGGTCCAATTATTCCATGATCATTCAATTGAGTATATATGAATAAGAATGTGAGAAAAACAAATAAAGTCTATCTAAAGAGTAGTGGTCCAGAATTCCTCCTGAGCGTTGTGCAGGTCTGATCTGATCTACAGGAAACATTAAGTTCAGGTTTTTGCTGCCAAAGGAGGGTCAACCAGTTATTAAACCCAAGGGTTCACATACTTTTCCCACCCTGCACTGTGAATGTTTACACATATAATTTTGTGGTTTTAGTTTAAGCAGACTGTTTGTCTATTGTTGGGACTTAGATGAAGATCAGAACACATTTCATGACATTTGTATGTAGAAATCAGGTAATTCTGTATCACCATACTATGATAATTAGAGTAACAGGAACCCTACAAATCTGAGGGGAAAAACAAAGCACGAAACAAAAGACAAAAACAAACAAACAATTATTTGTTTTTCTATTTATTTTTTATTTGTATTTAATCGAACTAATTGCTATTATTATAACTACTCTTATTACTATCAATATTATTATTATTATTATTATAATAATAATAATAATTATTATTATTATTATTATCATTATTATTATTATTATTTAATTTGTATGTGATGGTAGTGATAATTCCTGATGATTGCTGTCTTTATAATTATTATTATTATTACTAACGGAAGTACGATTTATATATATATTTTTTTCTTTCTTTTATGTATTTATCTATTTTATTTTATTTTTATTTTACCTTTATTTTACCAGGAATAGTCCCGTTGAGATACAAAGTCTCTTTTTCAAGGGAGTCCTGGCCAAGACAGCAGCATAAAAAGTTTCACAAATAGAACAGGACAAAACATACAGTGGCAAGTAACTATTACATTGATTTATAAATTAGCAGTGTTAAGCTTTAAAACATGTGCACAAGCTGATCAGATCATCCTTTATCCTAGTTTTGAAATCCTCAAATCGAATTAAACAGTCCAGTTTCAGGCGACCCTGAAGCTCAGACCAAGAAGAGGGAGCAACAACATTAATATATATATATATATATATAAAGAAATCAGGTAATTCCAAATTCACATACTTTTTCATGCAACTGCATCTTGCACGCCAAAAAATGTTACTAAAAGAATATCAGTAACATTAAAATGATCAGGATTTACAGTCATTTCCTGTGAGTATCTTACAATAACATGATGTAATAAAGTCGTTCACCACCGGCTCTGAGGTATTCATGCAGAATATGAAAAATGATAATGAGAGTAAATGTCTCAGAATAACAGCTCTCGTTTGAATGGCAGAGAATGTGAGCACACACAATATCAACATGCTGTCATTATTAGTGGTCTGTGTCTGCCGGTGTAATTGCATGTGAGGATGAGTCCCCTCAGGACTGCAAGGCTAAGATAAGAAGCAGCCAGTGTGCAGTGGGTTAAGCCAGGCGGGATAAGCCAGATCTGTGTGTCCTGCCAGCAAGAAGCAGAAGCTGCAGCAGCGTGAAAACCAGCAGCACTAACTCACAAGCCTTCGTGGTGCAGAGAGTGGAACACATACTCAGCTTGTACCCAGACATTCAGCAAACATCACACCCAGGGCCACACACACACACACGCACACACATGCACACACACATGCGCACGTTCATTTATCTTGCTGCATCTCTCAAGGCACTTTTCACCCGGAAGAGGAGTAATCTTTTCCAGATTTAAACTGGCTGTATGCCAAGGTTAAATGTGGTCAAGGGTGTGAGAAGGACATTACCATAACAGCTCTGATAAGCATAATAATTACCTTGCAAATGTGTTTCCTGGCACTGCTGTGGAGGAGATTCTTCCCCCTGCTCTGCTCACTTTGCAGTCACTAAAATCAGCAAGTATTTAAGAGCCTTTCCAACATTTTTAAAATATAAGTAAAAACAAGAATGCAGCATTTAGTACGCTTTAGGTTGCCTCTTTTTTGACCCGGCTGAATAATTTATGTCTGCAGGGTTACAGGAAACAGCAGAAGCAACCACTCCCCGTCAATGAGCCCTTCCTTCCTCAGCATATTGAGATCCACTTATGGTCTGTGATGAGCTTTTGATGATGGAGCTTTGGCAGAGAGGGGCAAATATGCACCTCGCCGTCTGACTGCTGCTGCTGCTGCCAAGTGGGCCATGTGGTGGTTTGGCTGCTACTGAGCCAGCAAAGGAGGCCTGGTGGAGCAGGAAAGAAGGGGCGATGATAAGGGAAGGAGGTAATGAAGGAAAGACATCAGTTGAAGGGCTCAACGTCGCAATTAAGTCAAAAGAGGTGCATTTCGCTCAAGAGTTCCGGGGTCTTTTAGTCCCCAGAACTACTTTCCCCTGAGCTAAATGGTTCCTGGGCCATCTTTGTGGTCTGCGTTTTGACCGCGGGCTGAAGTCCAGGGTAGATTGTGCGAATCAGGCCAGTGACGTATGGAGAAAAACAAAGTAAATGCACTACACCAGGGGTTCCCAAACGTTTCAGCCTGGGGCATATTGATGCCAGAGACTTGCAAACCCCCACTGTCCCTCAGAGCGATTTAATGTGGCTTCATTTAGCTGGTCTGCAGAAAATGACCCTACCTATATACCTAAATGACCTATAATTAACTGTTCACTAACCCTAAACTTAGGAGTCATCTGGCAACAAAGAAAGACAGAAAACTCATTACATTTTCTATTTTCAAGGTTTTATTTCAAGTTTAGCTACTATTTTTGTCAATATTTTTCACTATAATGGGTAAAATGTACTCATTTTAGAAAAACTTAAACAAACCCCATTCTGGTAGACATCTCACAACCCCCCATTTTTGTCTTGTGAACCCCCAGGGGGTCCTGACCCACACACTGGGAACCACTGCACTACACCACCAGACCAGTAGAGGGCAGTAAAACAAAGATGAATGCCGTTCATCACAGATGACACCATAGAAGCATACTGACAGGCAGGTATCATTATGAGCAACACAACAGTTAGCCTGTTAGCATGAAGAGACTCAGCTGGTCTGTTTTAGATGGTGCTATATTTCATCACAGATGGATTCACTGAATCAACACGTGAGAGGAGATAAGCGCGAGTAGCAAAGACTTTTCAACACGGCTTTAAAATCCTTTTGAACTCAAAAAGCCGTGGCAGAGATCGGCCGGTGTTTTGGTTTAAACAGCGACCCAGTTAACTGGAGACTTTCAGCCGGATGCATCCCTCATAAACGTCTTTAGACGATCATTAAATATCTGATGAGGATATTTTGAAATCTTAATAAAAACTAAACTAGTTTGCATTCCCAGGAACTCCCTCTGTGTTTCAACAGCTGTGTAAACTCCACAAACACTGACACGTTCAGCTGAAGGTCTCCAGTTTACAGGGTCACTTTTAAAACCGGAACACCGGGAGAGACGCATTCACGGTGGGCTGAGAGAAGACTACTGTTACAGCTTCTTCTTTTGAAAAGTACACACACATACAAAAAAGATAGAACAAATAAAAACTAATGAAAGAAGGAGAAATCAAGAGAATCACAGATGTGTGTGATGTTATTGTGGACGGAGGGCGGAATAAAAACACCTTTGAAAAGTACTACCCACCAAGCAAGGGCTTTTCAGGGGGAGACATTATGTACCCCTGAACTAAATTTAGACCCTGTATCCTCCGGTCGAAATGCACATAGTTCCGGGGTAAAGTTCCTCTGGTCAAAAACCGTCTAAGGTGAGGAATGGACAGCTGGACTGAGGGCTGGGGAGCAGAGTTATTCAGGTTTCTGTTCTCTCAAACAGCAGAAGCTCATGTCTGTATCGCTGTTAGGCTTTTGAAACAAGGAAGACAGTCAGCAACTTCATCCCCTCAAAGGTTTAAAACGATAGGCCACAGCCTCCAGAGGAAGATAATCACACACATATATATATACACTCTTGCACGCCTGAATGAGCATACTATCATGAAATAGCCCCACATCCAAGTCCCAATTGCTGTTGAGAAAAGGAAGAGAGGATTCATTTTCTTTTCTGTCTGCCCTGCGGGACCTGGCAGGAGATTTTGTTCTTCACAGGGGAAGAGGAGGAGGGTAAGTCAGCTATCTGAGGCAATGAGCAAGTGAAGCCAACCATCCAACCGGGAACTCAGCTTGCAGTTAGAGCTCAACTTAAAGCTGCTTCAAACTTTATTTCAATCCTATAAAAAATCATAATTCTTTTGGGAAAAGCAGCTGTGAGGAAAGCTCATAGATACAAACAGTAGACATGACCATGATGTTATCATTTGTCTCTCTTGAGTGTTATGTGATCCATGTCTCTTGTTGTATTTTCTTGTGTTTCTTAGTCTAGTCTTGTGTTTCCTGTTTTATTTTGTAGTTCTTGATCCCTGTGTTTCCAGTTTAGTGTTACTTCCTGTCCTTGTGTGTTTCCCTCTTTGTTGATGAACCTGATTAGTTTCACCTGTGTCCTGTGTTCACACCTGTGTTAATCACTCTGTGTGTTTAGTTCCTCTGTTTCTCCTGTCCTGTGTCGGATCATTGTTCATCTTCTTTGTGTTCTCTGTGGCCCAATCTCAATGTCCACACTCACTGACTTTGAGACGCATTCCGATCAGTCCGTGAGGTCTTATGTCGCGTTCACACCAGACACGAATGGTCGCGCTATTGGCTCGAATACAAACGCAAGAATATATCCCATGGACTCAAATTTTTCGCGAGAGGAGGGGGGGTTCCCACGCCACACCAGTCTGTTGTTATCAAACAAGGTTGAGCTCGCAGACATTGAATGGGGAAGTCGGTTATGCTAAAGGGGGCGGAGCTAACTTCCTACTACAAGCCATAGCTGGATTCAAGTGACATGCTAAGGTGAGCTACATGACGTCATGCTAAGGTGAGCTATATGACGTCATGCTAAGGTGAGCTACATGAAGTCATGCTAAGGTGAGCTACATGACGTCATGCTAAGGTGAGCTACATGACCTCATGCTAAGGTGAGGTACATGACATCATATTAAGGTGAGCTACATTATGTCATGCTTAGATGAGCTACATGATGTGATGCTAAGGTGAGCTACATGACGTCATGCTAAGATGAGCTACATGACGTCATGCTAAGGTGAGCTACATGACGTCATGCTAATGTGAGCTACATGACGTAATGCTTAGGTGAGCTACATGTCGTCATGCTAATGTGAGCTACATGACGTCATGCTAAGGTGAGCTACATGACGTCATGCTAAGATGAGCTACATGACGTCATGCCAAGGTGAGCTACATGACGCCATGCTAAGGTGAGATACATGACGTCATGCTAAGGTGAGCTATATGACGTCATGCTAATGTGAGCTACATGACGTAATGCTTAGATGAGCTACATGTCGTCATGCTAATGTGAGCTACATGACGTCATGCTAATGTGAGCTACATGACGTCATGCTAAGGTGAGCTACATGACGTCATGCTAAGGTGAGCTACATGATGTCATGCTAAGGTGAGCTACATGACGTCATGCTAAGATGAGCTACATGACGTCATGCCAAGGTGAGATACATGACGCCATGCTAAGGTGAGATACATGACGTCATGCTAAGGTGAGATACATGACGCCATGCTTAGGTGAGCTACATGACATCATGCTTAGGTGAGCTACATGAAGTCATGCTAAGGTGAGCTACATGACGTCATGCTAAGGTGAGCTACATGACCTCATGCTAAGGTGAGCTACATGACATCATATTAAGGTGAGCTACATTATGTCATGCTAAGGTGAACTACATGACGTCATGCTAAGGTGAGCTGTATGACGTCATGCTAAGGTGAGCTACAAGAAGTCATGCTAAGGTGAGCTACATGACGTCATGCTAAGGTGAGATACATGACGTCATGCTAAGGTGAGCTACATGACGTCATGCTTAGGTGAGCTACATAACGTAATGCTTAGGTGAGCTACATGGTGTCATGCCAAGGTGAGATACATGACGCCATGCTAAGGTGAGATACATGACGTCATGCTAAGGTGAGCTACATGACGTTATGCTTAGGTGAGCTACATGACGTAATGCTTAGGTGAGATACAAGACGCCATGCTAAGGTGAGATACATGACGTCATGCTAAGGTGAGCTACATGACGTCATGCCAAGGTGAGCTACATGACGTCATGCTAAGATGAGCTACATGACGTCATGCCAAGGTGAGATACATGACGCCATGCTAAGGTGAGATACATGACGTCATGCTAAGGTGAGCTACATGACGTCATGCTTAGGTGAGCTACATGACGTAATGCTTAGGTGAGCTACATGACGTCATGCTAATGTGAGCTACATGACGTCATGCTAATGTGAGCTACATGACGTCATGCTAAGGTGAACTACATGACGTCATGCTAAGGTGAGCTACATGACGTCATGCTAAGGTGAGATACATGACGTCATGCTAAGGTAAGCTACATGACGTCATGCTAAGGTGAGCTACATGACGTCATGCCAAGGTGAGATACATGACGCCATGCTAAGGTGAGATACATGACGTCATGCTAAGGTGAGCTACATGACGTCATGCTTAGGCGAGCTACATGACGTCATGCCAAGGTGAGATACATGACGCCATGCTAAGGTGAGATACATGACGTCATGCTAAGGTGAGCTACATGACGTCATGCTTAGGCGAGCTACATGACGTCATGCAGGTTACGTGAGATGTCTCAAAGTGCTTTCCCATTCCCAGTTCTACAGTTTAGAGCCCTTACAGCCTCCTGCCCTCAATCACTTTACAGGTGATGTCAATGAAGTCAAGAAGGGTTCAGGGTTCAGGGTTCAGGGTTCAGGGTTCAGGGTTCAGGGTTCAGGGTGGACATTGAGGTTGGGCCCAGGGTTTTCCTTTTTCAGTGTTTCCTTCTAGATTTAGTTCTTGGACATTTCATACACAGAGTAATCAGCACAGGTGTGAACACAGGACACAGGTGAAGCTAATCAGGTTCATCAAAAAGGAGGGAAACACACAAAGACAGGAAGTTAAACTAAACTGCTTCCTTCTCTCCTTCCAAGGATCTTTTCTTTTTTCATTGATGACATTTTTCCCAATGTCAGTGACAAAGTATAACTAGACACCAGACAAGACAGGTTAATATCTGAAGTTTGCTCTGAGCTGTTAACTTTGATGGCTCTGTCAAAGCCTGGAATCATCCTGGTTAAGACATACATTAGAGAGCAGATTTAGTTCCACATATCACATCAAATGATCAAATATAAATCATCAGGGATGATAATACAGATGAGAGAGAGTTTAATGTCTCTCCAGCACACTCTCCCCACAGGCCCATATATGGACTGTCTTAAAGGTACAGCCCTTTCCATAAACACACTATCTGCTTTCATCACACTCCGTCTGAAGTCCAAGAAAAGAAATAAAGCCATAGAGGTCGAAGAAAGAATGTTTGGACTAAGGACCACTCCTCTATGTGACCTTTCCTTACTGCAGTCTATCAGCAGGGACAGATCAGCAGCTTTGATGGGTGAGTGGAGGTGAAATGATCAAACATGGTCAAGAATGAGAAAAGGGAAGTGTTCAGAGAGGGAAAGGTTTCTGTAGATTCAGAACTTGGGACAATCTTAATATCAATCACTGATCAATTCATTGGATGAGTTTAAAGAGAGAAAACATTTTGACTGGGAGTAATGACGAACATGTCATGGATAATTGATAACTAAAAATAGACTAAATTATTTTGAGTTGGCTTTGACTTAAATTGGGCTAATAATAATAATAATAATAATAATAATAATACAATTATAATAATTTAAAAAAGAATAATAATTTCAAAAAGAGAAATAAATGAATTCAATGAAATAATAATAATAATAATAATAATAATAATAATAATAATAATAATAATAATAATAATAATGATAATAATAATAATTTAAAAATAAACTTACACTACCGTTCAAAAGTTTGGGGTCACCCAGACATTTTTGTGTTTTTCAGGAAAACTCCCACTTTTATTTATCAAATGAGTTACAAAATGAATAGAAATAATGATTTTTAGTTGAAATCATAATTTTGTCCTTCAAACTTTGCTTTCATCAAAGAATGCTCCCTTTGCAGCAATTACAACATTGCAGACCTTTGGCATTCTAGCTGTTAAGTTGTTGAGGGAATCTGAAGACATTTCACCCCTCGCCTCCTGAAGCACCTCCCACAAGTTGGATTGGCTTGATGGACACTTCTTGCGTACCATACGGTCAAGCTGCTCCCACAACAGCTCAATGGGGTTGAGATCTGGTGACTGCGCTGTCCACTCCATTACAGACAGAATACCAGCTGCCTGCTTCTTCCCTAAATAGTTCTTGCATAATCTGGAAGTGTGCTTTGGGTCATTGTCCTGTTGTAGGAGGAAATTGGCTCCAATCAAGCGCTGTCCACAGGGTATGGCATGGCGTTGCAAAATTGAGTGATAGCCTTCATTACTCAAAATCCCTTTTATTTTTTACAAATCTCCCACTTTACCTGCACCAAAGCAGCTCCAGACCATCACATTACCTCCACCATGCTTAACAGATGGCGTCAGGCACTCTTCCAGCATCTTTCCACTTGTTCTGCATCTCACTAATCTTCTTCTGTGTGATCCAAACACCTCAAACTTTGATTCGTCCGTCCATAACACTTTTTTCCAATCTTCCTCTGTCCAATGTCTGTGTTCTTTTGCACATATTAATCTTTTCATTTTATTGGCCAGTCTCAGATATGGCTTTTTCTTTGCCACTCTGCCTAGAAGGCCAGCATCCCGGAGTCGCCTCTTCACTGTAGACTTTGACACTGGCGTTTTGCGGGTACCATTTAATGAAGCTGCCAGTTCAGGACCTGTGAGGTGTCTATTTCCTTAAACTAGAGACTCTACTGTACTTGTCTTCTTGCTCAGTTGTGCACCGGGGCCTCCCACTTCTCTTTCTACTCTGGTTAGAGCCTGTTTGTGCTGTTCTCTGAAGGGAGTAGTACACATCTTTGTAGGAAATGTTCAGTTTCTTGGAAATTTCTCGCATGGAATAGCCTTCATTTCTAAGAACAAGAATAGACTGTGGAGTTTCATATGAAAGTTCTCTTTTTCTGGCCATTCTGAGAGTATAATCGAACCCACAAATGTGATGCTCCAGATACTCAACTAGCTCAAAGAAAGGCCAGTTTTACAGCTTCTCTAACCAGCAAAACCGTTTTCAGCTGTGCTAACATGATTGCACAAGGGTTTTCAAGATGTGTCTAATCATCCATTAGCTTTCTAAAGCGATTAGCAAACACAATGTACCATTAGAACACTGGAGTGATGGTTGCTGGAAATGAGCCTCTATACACCTATGTAGATATTCCATTAAAAACCAGACGTTTGCAGCTAGAATAGTCATTTACCACATTAACAATGTATAGAGTGTATTTCTGATTCATTTAATGTTATCTTCAAAGAAAAAAACAGTGCTTTTCTTTAAAAAATAAGGACATTTCTAAGTGACCCCAAACTTTTGAACGGTAGTGTAAATAAAGTTAAAGTTGCGTGTCATCAGCATAAAAATGGAAAGCTACATTATAAAACTACAGAGGGTAAAAAAGTGTCTGAAACTAAAGACTGAGACATAGGAAGGAATCTGACACAGCTGTCAAAATCAACAGTGCTAACATGCTTAGAAATGACAATGGAAACATACTGATGCTCTGAAGAAGATTTTGCCACGCTCACCATTTAAGTTCGATTGGAAAGCATGCTAATTACTGCTGATAACACTTCACTGGAGCTGTGCAGGAGGAGGGTTGTATTTGTGTTTCAGTTATTGGTCAGAACCCAAATCAGATGAACATTGGATCAAAAGAGAGAAATATTATCATCCACATTCATTCTCTCTGAGACAAAAGTGAGCTTAACTTCCCGTGTAGACATTAATACAGCTGGTACAGTGATGCTCAGCACATTACCTACTGCAGCTTGCATTGGGTCATACAGTATCACTTTACAAAGCAATGCTCTGGGTGCATTACTGTGACTGTGTGTGGGCAACTACTGTCCCCATGCACGTGCTGTTTTTAGAGCTAATTGTAGCATACGGTACTAATATTCAAACACTGATGAATCAGAAAAGCTGGCTTTGGCCTGAGTTACTCTGTTGATTTAATCAGTGAAGTAATCAATGAACTCCAGAGAACATGGAATGAATCCCTTCACTCTGATTTTGGCAGTGATCATCAAATAAACTCAGTTACAGAAATGTGTTGAGAGTCTTTCAGCGCCTGTGTCGTCTGCCAAGTTGTGTGTGTGTATGCATGTTTGTGTAAGTGTTTATTCTGTTCCTTCACTAATAAGGCTCCCACATTAGCGCTCTCATATCTGTGTGCTGGACGCTTCAGTGAAAGTGTTTGGAAAGTTGGCACCGTCTTTGAGTCCTGTATCCAATTCTGTAATCTTAAGAGGTGAGCTGAGAAGGAGCAGGTAGACAGAGAGTTGTTTTCACTCTTGGCACCAAGTTAAGCTAAGTTGTTGCTGTCTGCACCACATATTAGTTTCCCCTTTCAAGGCTTTGAAGTAAAGTGAATAAGCATAGCACTGAAGAATGCCTGAGTTAAAATGAAACCATGCTGTATTATGATATTACTGATGGAAGGATTTGAATAGATGTGCCCAGAACTGAATGCAGAGTAACACAGTGTGAGTAGAGGGAGTCAGGACAGCTGTAATGAGATGATGCATTAACTAAAACAACCATCCAAAACCAGGGTTCCCACGCGTCCTGGAAAAACTGGAAAACCTGGAAAACAGTTGACCAGTTTTCAAGTACTTGAAAACACCTGGAAAATGGGAGAAAAAGTAAAATGTCCTGGAAAATCACAGATTGTCCTGGAAAATTATTCCAACATGACTGTGTGTGACCTGACAAATTAAAAAAAAAACACATCCCCATTCAACATTTGTGGCCATTTTTGTCATTCAGATCTATTTAGGTCATTTTATGCACTGATCCTCTGATTATTATTATTATTATTTATTTATTTCACCAAGGCAGCTTCCAAAGTCCTTTGCAGGCTCTTTTGTTTTTTACTTTGCTAATTTAATTTTTTTTGAGAAAAGAGAAAGCTGAGATGTTGCCCATCATTGTTGCTTGTATGCACTAATAAAGTGAAGTGCTGTACATCTGCGGTTACATTATTCTATAATCAATTTGCCATCATTTTTAAGCATGTAAGAGATGATTTCATCGATAGCCATAGACTGCATGTCTTCAATGTAGACTTCCACTGAGAGGAACATATTAGACTATTTAGGAACTAAATTTAGACTGTCATACCAGCTTGATCATCACTGAAAATGTCCTGGAAATGTCCTGGAAAATGATCTCTGGAAAAGAGTGGGAACCCTGCAAAACACAACTTAATTAATTTAAATGTTGTTACTTCCTTCAGATAAAATTCCCCTTTGAGTTTTGTAGTTTCATGGTGAAGGATGCTTTATTTATTTTTTCCAACTCTGTGAGAATCATTTAAATGGGGTGATGAAATCCAGCAATCAATATTAGATCAGGGATCCTAATATTCAGTTACTGCTCTTTGTTATATCATCGTGATCAGCTCTGTCACTCAAGTCTCTGTGGTTCCTTTATGGCCTGAAGGAGTACAGATTAAATCTTCATCATCTTTCGTTGCAGATATCACAGATGCAACCTTTTTAATTCATGTGCTCCTCCATCACCGTGCAGCCAAGAGTTCATTTCCTCAGTTGCATTTTTAATTCTTGTCTTTACTTGGAAAGGATAATGAATGCTGATGTAGACACAGAATATAAAACGTGGTGTTTTGAGATGTGGCTGCGGCATACAGAAGCCAACATTTTGAAGTGGAATAAGGAGCAGATATGTCACAGTTCAAGGGGATCAAAAAAGAGGAGGATCAAAAATGCAGACTAAAAGAAAGGTTTAGAAAAAACATCAGGAGAGAAAATAAAACTCACTAAATACAAATCAACAGAAAACATGAGCGCACTGAACACAGGAAGACGTTTTAACACACAAGTAAGACTGGACAATGAACTGACACACAGGGGCTGTTATCAAAACCACCTGCTACATACTACCTATGAATGTACTATGCAGTACATACTGAATACTGCATTCGTAGGTTGTATTTAGTATGACCAAGCTGCAACCTCCGGTCTCAAAATATGAAGCCCATTGAGGAAGTGTTATAAACTGCAGTTCATCGAGCGTCCACTTGAGGCTGGCTGCAGAAACACAGGAAACCACATACACACCCATTCAAAGAAGACAATCTTTACAGCAGAAATAAACATGTTTACAGCCTGGTTCAAAAAACAGCTTGGGTCTACATAGCTAATCTCTCTATCGGCACACACTGTGAAGGAGGTGAATTTTTTTCTAACGTGATGGTTCAGAAAATATTAAAATTACAAGTTTTTGCCCATTTAAGGACATGACTGACTTGACTGGCAGGCGGGAACACATAGCTGTTGGCTAGGAGGCTCAAACCCCGCCTCTTTCGGCATTTCCAATATGGCTACCGCTGACGATCGGCTTCAAAACAGCGCTCAGAAACAGATGGGTGACGTGACAGAGACTACGTCCATTATTTATACAGTCTATGGTTCTCTCTGGGTACTCCAGCTTCCTCCCACAGTCCAGAAACATGCTCTGAAGGAATCATTGGTCACTCTAAATTGCCCGTAGGTGTGAATGTGTGCATGAATGGTTGTCTGTCTCTCCATGTTTGCCCTGTGATAGGTTGGTGACCTGTCCAGGGTGTACCCTGCCTTCCACCCAATGTCAGCTGGGATTGGTTCAAGCCGCCCACAACCCCACACAGGATAGTGGTCAAGATGATAGATGGATGAAGAGTTAGCTGTGAGATGTTTATCGACTCTGTAATTACTGGAAGTTACAAGATTCACCAGCGTTTATTAGCGTTTTGATACTGCCCCAACAGGTGGCGGTAAAGCAGCTAAAAAACAAGTAGCGCTTTGCATTGTGGGAAACAGTATGTGAGGGAGACTGCTCCAATGCAGACTG